>NC_090346.1:16264928-16498629 GCF_035084215.1 Heptranchias perlo
ACAATAATGGAGTTAGAATGGTTACAGCATGGAAGGAAGCCATTCGGCCCGTCAAGCCCATGGCAGCTCTCTACAAGAGTAATCCAGCTAGTCCCACTCCCCCGCCCTTTTCCCGTAGCCCTACAATTATCCAATTCCAGTTGTTGATTAATCATTGTAAACAATTTTACAACACCAAGTTATAGTCCAGCAATTTTATTTGAAATTCACAAGCTTTCGGAGGCTTCCTCCTTCCTCAGGTGAACGTTGTTGGAAATGAAATCCTCGAAATGAAATCATATTTATCAATCACAGAACAATGCTTGGTGATTACAGACAGTTTTTTCAACTGCCCGTTGCCAAGGCAATCAGTGTGCAGACAGACAGGTGTTACCTGCAAGGTCTCCGAATATACAAATCACCAAAAAAAAAGAGATAGAAAGGTAGAAACATAGAAAAGACAGCAACTGACCCGTTATATTAAAAACAGATAACATTTGTTCGCTGGTGGGGTAACGTGTAGCGTGACATGAACCCAAGATCCCGGTTGAGGCCGTCCTCATGGGTGCGGAACTTGGCTATCAATTTCTGTTCGAAATTGATAGCCAAGTTCCGCAACCATGAGGACGGCCTCAACCGGGATCTTGGGTTCATGTCACGCTACACGTTACCCCACCAGCGAACAAATGTTATCTGTTTTTAATATAACGGGTCAGTTGCTGTCTTTTCTATGTTTCTACCTCTCTATCTCTGTTTTTTTTGTTTTTTTTTGGTGATTTGTATATTCGGAGACCTTGCAGGTAACACCTGTCTGTCTGCACACTGATTGCCTTGGCAACGGGCAGTTGAAAAAACTGTCTGTAATCACCAAGCATTGTTCTGTGATTTATAAATGCGATTTCATTTCGAGGATTTCATTTCCAACAACGTTCACCTGAGGAAGGAGGAAGCCTCCGAAAGCTTGTGAATTTCAAATAAAATTGCTGGACTATAACTTGGTGTTGTAAAATTGTTTACAATTGTCAACCCCAGTCCATCACCGGCATCTCCACATCTTGATTAATCATGGCAATCAATCTCTATCAACTAGTCTCCAACAGACCCAGAGGTGAGGAAAATCCCCAGTGGTGGAGTTTTGGGAACTACAGGTCTAAAGTCACCCGTTCCTCCCGAGCCTGTTACACTCACCACGTCATGTCTCGAAGTACTCCTATACAAGTGTTATGTTGTGCAACGGGACATTTACCTGTAATTTATACACTGTCTTTGCATATTCTTTCTTCAGCAGGGCCAACCTTTCTTTGAGCTGTAGATGAAATAAATAATTAATTGAGCCCACACTGTTTTGCCGTGAATGAGATAGGAGAGCTGGCAGTGTCGGTTCCGCTTTACCTGCTCCCTCGCTTCCCAGCTCAGGGGCTTTTTCACACTGTTCTCCATTTTGAGCTTGAGGCTGGTGGGTGCCATTAGTGCGGGTTCATGTGAAGAAGCAGACCAGCCGCCATTGCTCACACGGTGCGAGGCCGCCCGCATGAAGCGGACTCCAATCTCCCGCCAATTCTAACCAATCCGCGCTCACTCTCACCGCTCGCCCCGCCCCCTCCGTCACCCAACCGGAGGGGGCGGCAACGGTAGTACGCGCCGCGATTGGTCACTTCAAACGTCAATCATTAAAGGTCCCCCCCCACTATATTTTAAATTGCACATTAATTTTAATACTTTAAATAAAATATTAGACTATTTATTGAGAATTACATTTTACGAAGAAAAGCGAAAGGAAACACGGTGGACATTTTATTTTTATTCCGGCCTTTCAGCTCGACGCCGGTGAATTTGTTCCGGAAATGCCCTTTGTTTCCGGGTGAGAGTTCACGAGGGGCGCGGTCGCCCCGACAACGGAGTGAGGCGCGATGGAGCTGTGCGAGATCTTCTACAACAAGGCGGAATATATTGAGACGGTGAGGGGGCGGCGGCGGGGGGGCTTACCGGTGGTTTTATCCCGCCTTGAGTAACGGGGGAGGGGGAATCGGCAGCAGAATACACAGCGCGGTGATGCCAGAGAAATCGGGTGTGGCCCTGTGTTGGGGCCTAGGGCCTAATTCTGAGCCTGGGGTTTAATTTGGGATTCTGAGGGAGCCCTGGGTCACTTGTTGCCCACGGGTCTGTGTGGCTGCAGTGGCCCCCCTACCAAACCCGACAAGGAGCTGTGTTAATAGGTTTCATTCAGAGGTTCAGTGATCGCACTCTCGCTTCTGAATCAGAAGGTCGTGGGTTTAAGGCCCTCTCCGGAGACTCGAGCCCACAATCCGGGCCGACACTCCCGGTGCAGAGCTGAGGGAGCGCCGCACTGTCGGAGGTGCCGGCTTTCGGATGAGACCTTAAACCCGAGGCCCTGTCTGCCCCCTCAGGTGGACATAAAAGATTCCACGGCACCGTTCGAAGAGCAGGGGAGTTCTCTCCGGTGTCCCGGGGCCAACATTTATCTCTCAACCAACTAAAACAGATGATCTGGCCATTATCACGTGGCTATTTGTGGGATCTTGCTGTGTGCAAATTGGCTGCCTGATTTCCTCCATTACAACAGTGACCACACTTCAAAAGTACTTAATTGGCTGTAAAGTGCTTGGGGACATCCTGAGATTGTGAAAGGTGCTATTGAAATGCAAGTCTTTCTTTACTGGGTGCCATGGTGGGAAGGGGTTGGGTAGGGTAACTTGTGCTTTATGATCTAAGGACTATCCTCTGCCATCCTGCAGTTGCACTTTCAGGTCAAATGTCGCCCAGCCTGATGCAGGGTAAAGCTCCCTCATACTGCCCCCAATCTCAGAAGAGCACCCTGCTATTACACCAGTGTGACGTGTTTCCCCCCCCCCCCCGAGTGATATTGCTAATTAATGCTGTGGGCCCATATCCACTGGGAACTGGATTTTGACCTCCCAGACTCATTTCACAAAGGGCCCTCGCAGCCAGCAGATGGAGGAGATTTCACCCAATCTGCCTGAGCTGGATTTGAACCCAGGTGAAAGGCCAGTGCGTGACCCATATCCCCACCCAGCTCCCAGGGTACAATACGATGTGATGTATAAGAGTTTCCTACAGTAACACAACGACGCTGTGAGGTAAAGCTGTTTTATACTGACTTTTAATTCCTCCCATTTTCTTCTGTCTATCCCTGTGAGGTAATCTGGTTTCTGTTTGCAGGCATCTGGTAACAAGGTGAGCAGGCAGTCGGTGCTATGCGGAAGCCAGAACATAGTTCTCAATGGGAAGGTAAGTGGAACAGATGCGGACACGTCCAGATACCCCGGGAAACGCTGCGTTTGGGCCTCATCTAAAACTCTGCTGCCTGTATCCTAACTTGCACCAAGTCCCGTTTACCCATCACCCCTGTGCTTGCTGATCTACACTGGCTTCTGGACCGGCAATGCCTCAATTTTAAAATTCTCATCCTTATTTTCAAATCCCTCCATGGCCTCGTCCCCTCCCTATCTCTGTAACCTCCTCCAGCCCTACAACCCTCTGAGATTTCTGCGCTCCTCCAATTCTGGCCTCTTGCGCATCCCCGATTTTCATCGCCCCACCATTGCACGTGTGCCTTCAACTGCCGAGGCTCTAAGCTCTGGAATTCCCTCCCGAAGCCCCCCTCTCCTCCTTTAAGATGCTCCTTAAAACCTACCTCTTTGACTAAGCTTTTGGTCACCTGTCCTAATATCTTCTTATGTGGCTCAGTGTCAAATTTTGTCTGATTACGTTCCTGTGAAGCACCTTGGGAAGTTTTATTATGTTAAAGGCACTGTATAACTGCCAGTTGTGTCTCCTTTTATATCTGTTGGATAAAGAAGCCATAAGCAATGCGCTATAGTGAGTGTTTCAGGGCTGTAGTAAGGGGCCCGTTATTAGCGATGGTGTTGTCAGGTAGAAGCTGCCACCTTCATCTGCTGCCAGTCTTTATTCCTCCCCTCCTCTGGAAGGTGCCGCCTGATACTGGGGTATAGTTCTATAGGCATTACCTCTCACAAGGAGCCATTCTTTACTCATGACCCCAGATGCTGAGCATTGCCTGGCATGGAGAGCAATGCAGCAGAACCTGCTCTCCCTCCTCACCACCCTGCCCCCTCCCCCATCCACAGATGCAGGCAGCCTCCTAGCAGTATTCATTGGAGAGCAGTTCAAGGATCCTGGCTGCATTTTATTTCCCCCTTCCAGACCCAGGAGTGTTGAAATCAATTCTGAGATCAGCAAACAACACAGATCTGGGACCTGCTGGTCTGTGTGGTTCAGCATTGTACCTGGCAATACACTTACTGACTGAGATACCCCAGGAGCTCCCTGGAGTAGTTTGAACTGATATCTAAGTGTCTCTGGTTCTGAGAGTGTTTCATTCAAAGCCATCGATCACTTGACACTAAATGGATTGACAAAACTGCAGCTTTGACGAGAAGCTTAACACTTTACCCTACGTGGCAACTTCATGCAGGAGAATCTATTCTGATGATTTTATTTTTAAAATCAGACCATTGTTATGAACGACTGTATCATCCGCGGAGACCTGGCGAATGTGAGGGTCGGGCGCCATTGTGTCATCAAGAGCCGAAGTGTCATACGTCCGCCTTTCAAGAAATTCAGCAAAGGGTGAGGATCTTGCATTGTACAAACCCAGAGATTGTAGTAACATGGCAGTAGGAAGGCAGAGATCAAGAGCTCACACTGACGGTGGCTGAGAAGGGTTTGTATATTATACAGATCCAGACATTCCACTAACAGGCACTAGGCAGGTTTATATATTATACAGACTCAGTTTACACTAATATGAACATGGGAAGGTTTATATATTAGTATAACCTCAGGGTTTGTATAATAACAGGCGCTAGGAAGGTTTATATATAAACCCTGACTTGTGTGGTACTAGTTGTGAATGTGGGCTCTGCCACAAGGTGGCAGCAGAGTTCAGTGGCAATTAAAGAAAAGTCTTTCCTACAGCTGGTGTGCAGTTAATTTTTGTAACAGTCATAACATTTCTATATAATTTACCGAACAAATTGAAGGAAGTGGGGGAGGACAGTGCTTTCAAGTAATATAGTTAGCCACCCCCTTCCCCTTTCAGTTATCTCTCATAAAGCTTTAAAATCTCTGCCTAGGTTTTGGGGAGCTTTTTAAAGAAGGGAGAGGCAGAGGGTTAAAGGAGGAGATTACACTGTGGGACAGGCAGTTGAAGGCTGTGCTACTAACGGTGGGGTGGATTGTGGTGTATGATGCACAGACTTTGGGAGGGAAATAGGGTGGGGTGAGGCCATGGAGGGATTTAAAGATGGCAAGAGAATTTTAAACTGGAGGCATTGGAGATGGGACCAGCGAGGACTGGGTTGAAGGGTGAGAGGCTCTTCCCTAGAGTGTCCCGCACTGTGGCCCTGGGCCCTTCACCTGGTGTTCAGTCCTGTGGGCCTCCCTCTCAATTTAAAAGACCTACAAAATTGGATTGGTGCTTCCCAGGGAATTGCCAGCTGGCACTAAGTCATGTTGGATCACAGAAAATAAATGATCACTTGACTGCATGAGTCATGAGCAACTAAGATGTTTGTAAGTTCTCACCTGAGCCTGAGGGGAATTTCACCTTTATTGATGTGCATGCACTCAGTATTATGCGTGTATTTTTTTTATTCGTTCATGGGATGTGGGCGTCGCTGGCATTTATTGCCCATCCTTAATTGCCCTTGAGAAGATGGTGGTGAGCTGCCTTCATGAACCGCTGCAGTCAGTGTGGTGAAGTTTCTCCCACAGTGCTGTTAGGAAGGGAGTTCCAGGATTTTGACCCAGCGATGATGAAGGAACGGCGATATATTTCCAAGTCGGGATGGTGTGTGACTTGGAGGGGAATGTGCAGGTGGTGTTGTTCCCATGTACCTGCTGCCCTTGTCCTTCTAGGTGGTAGAGGTCGCGGGTTTGGGAGTTGCTGTCAAAGAAGCCTTGGCGAGTTTCTGCAGTGCATCCTGTGGGTGGTACACACTGCAGCCACTGTGCACCGATGGTGAAGGGAGTGAATGTTTAGGGTGGTGGATGGGGTGCCAATCAAGCGGGCTGCTTTGTCCCGGATGGTGTCGAGCTTCTTGAGTGTTGTTGGAGCTACACTCATCCAGGCAAGTGGACAGTATTCCATCACACTCCTGACTTGTGCCTTGTAGATGGTGGATGGCTTTGGGGAGTCAGGAGGTGAGTCACTCGCCGCAGAATACCCAGCCTCTGACCTGCTCTTGTAGCCACAGTATTTATGTGGCTGGTCCAGTTAAGTTTCTGGTCAATGGTGACCCCCAGAATGTTGATGGTGGGGGATTCGGCAATGGTAATGCCGTTGAATGTTAAGGAGAGGTGGTTAGACTCTCTCTCTTGTTGGAGATGGTCATTGTCTAGCGTGAATGTTACTTGCCACTTATGAGCCCAAGCCAGGATGTTGTCCAGGTCTTGCTGCATGCGGGCTCGGACTGCTTCATTATTTGAGGGGTTGCGAATGGAACTGAACACTGCAATCATCAGCGAACATCCCCATTTCTGACCTTATGATGGAGGGAGGGTCATTGATGAAGCAGCTGAAGATGGTTGGGCCTAGGCCACTGCCTTGAGGAACTCCTGCAGCAGTGTCCTGGGGCTGAGATGATTGGCCACCAACAACTACTACCATCTTCCTTTGTGCTAGATATGACTCCAGCCACTGGAGAGTTTTCCCCCTGATTCCCATTGACTTCAATTTTACTGGGGCTCCATGGTGCCACACTCGGTCAAATGCTGCCTTGATGTCAAGGGCAGTCACTCTCCCCTCATCTCTGGAATTCAGCTCTTTTGTCCATATTTGGACCAAGGCTGTAATGAGGTCTGGAGTCGAATGGTCCTGGCAGAACCCAAACTGAGCATCGGTGAGCAGGTTATTGGTGAGTAAGTGCCGCTTGATAGCACTGTCGACGACACCTTCCATCACTTTGCTGATGATTGAGAGTAGGCTGATGGGGCGGTAATTGGCCGGATTGGATTTGTCCTGCTTTTTGTGGACAGGACATAACTGGGCAATTTTCCACGTTGTCTGGTAGATGCTAGTGTTGTAGCTGTACTGGAACAGCTTGGCTAGAGGCGCAGCTAGTTCTGGAGCACAAGTCTTCAGCACTACAGCCGAGATGTTGTCGGGGCCCATAGCCTTTGCTGTATCCAGTGCACTCAGCCGTTTCTTGATATCACGTGGAGTGAATCGAATTTGCTGAAGACTGGCTTGTGTGATGGTGGGGATATCCGGAGGCGGCCGAGATAGATCATCCACTCGGCACTTCTGGCTGAAGATGGTTGCAAACGCTTCAGCCTTGTCTTTTGCACTCACATGCTGGACTCTAAACATCCCCGTCCTCAATGATGGCACAGAGCCTCCTCCTCCCGTTAGTTGTTTAATTGTCCACCACCATTCACGACTGGATGTGGCAGGACTGCAGAGCTTTGATCTGATCCGTTGGTTATGGAATCGCCTAGCTCTGTCTATAGCATGTTGCTTCCGCTGTTTAGCACGCATATAGTCCTGAGTTGTAGCTTCACCAGGTTGGCACCTCATTTTTAGCTACGCCTGGTGCTGCTCCTGGCATGCTCTTCTACACTCCTCATTGAACCAGGGTTGATCCCCTGGCTTGTTGGTAATGGTAGAGTGAGGAATATGCCGGGCCATGAGGTTACAGATTGTGCTGGAATACAATTCTGCTGCTGCTGATGGCCCACAATGCCTCATGGACTTGAATATTAATCCCTCTAGTATGATTAAAATCTATCTATACCGATATATATGTATATGTTAAATTCAATGCAAACTACTTGTCAAGTTTTTGCACTCTGAATTTCTGTTCCCCTGCATCCTCCTCCATGAGGACCTGTGGCCATGGATTATTTCTGTGTGAGTCTGGACTGCGAGTGTTGCCAGACTGTCTGAGGGGGCAGGTCACTGCTGAGCCTGATACTGTCCCAACGAACAACCCCCACCCCCAACCCTTTGGCTAACGGTCAAATGCAGGAACCTTTGCAGATAGTTCCTTTCTCCCTCATTAGGAGTGCGGAACCTATTGTCACCCCAATTTCTGGCCTGGCTGAGGTTCACTAACTGCGCACACACCAATCTGCCTGCACCTTCTGCTGGAGTTTGGGTGAGAGTCAGCTTGTCCGACTATTGCATTCAACACCTCTGGATAGTGGGACTTCTTGGAGTGGGATCTCCAGGCAGTGGATCAAGGGCCCAGAGCTGTCTTTCGGCGGTCTGCCTTCTAATTCACTTGTGAACGGGCAGTTGTGTCACATTGATTATTACATCCCCTTCTCCCCCCACCCCCCCCCCCCCCCCCAAAAAAAAAGAGTTCATCTTCCTGGCGGAGATGAGGAGTTGCACAGTTCTGATCTCCTGAGCAAGAATGACTGAGTGGGAGAAGGTGCGATGAGCCTTCATTTCAGCAGTGTGAGGATTTGGGGTGCAGAAGAGCCTGTCGGATTGCAGTAGTTTGCTGTCGTTAGTGGGAGAGATGGAAAGCAGGCAATCACCTGTCGCAAGAGTCTGTGCCATTGCTACTGTCTGACCGTTGGGTCAGGGGTGCACGGGAGAGGGTCTGGGCTAAATCATCGTCTTTTTCTTTCTGTTCATTGAAGTGTCAGTCATTGAGTCGAACCTTTTCCTTTACAATTCAGGGTTGCCTTCTTCCCACTGCACATTGGTGACCATGTGTTCATTGAGGAAGACTGCGTGGTAAATGCTGCACAGATTGGATCCTACGTTCACATAGGAAAGAACTGTGTTATTGTAAGTACCGTGTCTGTTAGTCACCTTGTTTTGTGCTATTTTTATGCAGTTGTTAATTTAAAAAAAAAGACCTTGCATTTATATAGCATCTTTCACAACCTCAGGACATCCCAAAGTCAATGAAGTATTTTTTTGAAACGTAGTCACTGTTGTAATGTAGGAAACCCAGCTGCCAATTTACGCACAGCAAGATCCCACAAACAGCAATGTGACAATGACCAGATAATCAGTTTTTAGTGATGTTGGTTGAGGGATAAATATTGGCCAGGACTCTGGGGAAAACTCCCCTGCTCTTCAAATAGTGCCATGGAATCTTTATGTCCACCTGAGAGGGCAGATGGAGCCTTGGTTTAATGTCTCATCTGAAAGACGGCACCTCCAACAGTGCAGCACTCCCTCAATACTGCACTGGATGTGTCAGTCTAGATTTTGTGCTCGAATCTCGAGTGGGGCTTGAACACACAACTTTCTGACTGAGGTGAGAGTTCTACCCACTGAGCCACGGCTGACACCTAACTAGTGTCTACGGTTTGATTGCTCAAAACCAGGGGCAGCCCTGCACTGGATTTCCAATGGAGTAATTAGAACCATGTTAGAATGTGATTATAAGTGGCTGCTAATCATGGCCACACTTAACTATGGATAAAATAGTCTTTTCCTTTGCAGTTCTGCTATCGGGCTGAAAGTGGTTTGTTTGCTGTCCTGTCACTAGGTAACGTTCTCGGGCTTGATTAGAGATGGGAAAGGCAGCTCAATTACAGACAGAATAGATTTAATCGGACTGCCTGGTGTAGTCGGTTACAATAGTGCTTCAAATAGGGAAATGTATCTGTGTGTCTGGTGCTCATGCACTCTTTTTCTCTCTCTCTCCCTCTTCTCTCCCTCACTCCCTCCTCCCAGTGGAACAGTGTCGTGGGAGCTTTACTCTGCAGATGACCTGGGATTCTTTCATGCTGCTACTGGGTGGCCAAATGGCAAAGTATCCATTCCCCAATGGTATTCCTCACTTCAAGCCCACAAATTCACACAGAGCAGGTCAGGACCCCGATTAGTCCCTCGTTTCTTTTCCCTTTGGGTGAGCCCACCTGTACAAAACTAGATTTCTGTGTGTGTTTTATTTGGGCAGCTTTTGAGAAGGTGTTTAAGTGGCTTGCTGGCATCTTGTGATTATCTCAAAGGGTGTTGGTAGAGTACTTCATTGGCTGTAAAGTGCATTGGGACTTCCGGAGGTCATGAAAGGTGCTATATAAATGCAAATCTATCTTCTTGAACCTGGGATTAAGGATCTATTTGCGTATTAGGACTCCTCAATCCTGCCATACAGCAGCTGGTTCTGTACTCCTGAGCAGAGAGTTTGCCTCAATTGTCCTGTTAATGTTTTTCAGAATCCTTGCTGGTGCTTTTCTTTTGTACAGCTGTATATGTGGTTTTTCCTCTAGGGTGCTTCTCTATTTATCTCCGTATCCAGTTATATGTTGCAGTTTGTAGTGTTTTCTTGGAGGACGGGAGTTCCCTCTAATGCCGCTTATCTCTCCACAGGGTCGGAGATGTGTTTTGAAAGATTGCTGCAAAATTCTGGATGACACTGTCCTTCCTCCAGAAACTGTGGTCCCACCTTTCACCGTCTTCTCAGGCTGCCCAGGTGAGGACCTCGAAACACAAGCATCACGTGTGCGATTGCTAGGACTTGGCCCGATCATTTGAGAGTTCACCAGACTCTGGAGTGGTCACCAAATCATGAAGGAGGGGGAGGGGAGGCAGCCATGTTTTCCGCAGGTTTTTTGATGTAATGGGCTGGGTAAAGTTATGTGATAGAATCATAGAAAGGTTACAGCACAGAAGGAGGCCATTCGGCCCCTCGAGCCTGCTCCGCTATTTAATGAGATCATGGCTGATCTGATTTTTACCTCAACTCCACTTTCCCGCCTTTTCCCCATATCCTTTGACTCCCTTGCTGATCAAAAATTTGTCTAACTCAGCCTTGAATGTATTCAATGACTCAGCCTCCACAGCTTTTTGGGGTAAAGAATTCCAAAGATTCACCACCCTCTGGGAGAAGAAATTCCTCCTTTTTCAGTTTAAGCGGGCGACCCCTTATTCTGAGACTATGCCCCCTAGTTTTAGATTCCCTCATGAGGGGTAACATCCTCTCAGCCCATCGAGTCCGCGCTGGCTCTATGCAACAGCAATCCAGCTAGTCCCACTCCCCCGCCCTTTCCTCGTAGCCCTGCATATTTTTTTCCTTTCAAGTATTTATCCAGTTCCGTTTTGAAAGCCATGATTGAATCTGCCTCCACCACCCCCTCGGGCAGTGCATTCCAGATCCTAACCACTCACTGTGTTTTTAAAAAAAAAGTCTTTCCTCATGTCACCTTTTTTCTTTTGCCAATCACCTTAAATCTATGTCCTCTGGATCTTGACCCTTCCACCAATGGGAACAGTTTCTCTATCTATTTTGTCTAGACCCTTCATGATTTTGAACACCTCTATCAAATCTCCTCACAACCGTCTCTGTTCCAAGGAGAACCACCCCAGCTTCTCCAGTCTAACCATGTAACTAAAGTCCCTGATCTCTGGAATCATTCTAGTAAATCTCTTCTAAGGCCTTGACATCCTTCCTAACGTGGGGTGCCAGAACTGGACCCAATACTCCAGTTGTGGCCGAACCAGTGTTTTATAAAGGTTCATCAAGACTTCCATACTTTTGTACTCTCTGCCTCTATTTATAAAGCCCAGGATCCCGTATGCTTTTTAAACCGTTTTCACAACCTGCCTTGCTACCTTCAATGATTTCTGCACATATACCCCCAGATTTCTCTGTTCCTGTACCCCTTTGAGTTGTGCTGATTGTTTATTACCAACACTGCATTATTGCTGCACAGCTTTGTATTTGTGTGGCATTAGTTGGGGAAGAGGATACAGAGAGGAAACTAAGCGTGGTTTCAGACAAATACTCTCCGCACTCCAACAGGCTCAGTGCTGTGCACGATCATTTACTTTTGAATGATTTGCCTCCTCAGTCATGGATCTAAATGGTGTGTGTTGCGCAGAGTCCTCTTCCTCTCCTTGCGTACAAGAGGATTGCAGTCCATTGTGGGCTGAGGAGAGAGGGTCTTGCTTTAAATGGGTTTGTCGTGTTTTCTGACAGGCCTTTTCGCTGGCGAACTCCCAGAGTGCACACAGGAGCTCATGATGGATGTGACAAAGAGCTACTACCAGAAGTTCCTGCCCCTGTCTCAGATATGAGACGTGCCTTTTCTCCAGAACACTACGAGGTACAGGTACTGCTTGGGGAGGGGAGGGGACCTGTATTAGTAAAACTCTAGCTCTATATGGAAGCTTGCAAACACCTGGGTGCATAATGAGTGCAAGACCAGAGTTTAGTATTTAAGCTGCTGCTGTTATATAGCGACATCTCAAGTCCTGGCCAGAATGGAGATGATTGACGGGGGAATTAACCAATCACTCCTGGAGACCGCACTGCTGTAAGTGACTGGGATTGATTTTATGCACATAATTTATATTATGTAACTATCCTCCACTCACTGCATTTTGCTGGAGAAATAATCCTGCTTTTATCGGGAGACTTTGCTGTAGTTTGAGTAAATTAAAACCACAAGTCCCGCCCTGCCTCCAACTCACTGGCTGATATTCACTCTGGCTGAGATCTCTCTCCAGCCCCCTCGGGCCTCAGTCTCCAGGGGACATTTGAGGTTTGGGGCCTTCAGATCCCAGCTTTGTCTGTGCTGGCTGAATCCAGCAGCTTTCATTGATTCCCTTAGAGTCCAAAAATCTATCCATCTCAGCCTTGAATAAACTCAACTGAGCATCCACAGCCCTATGGGGTAGAGAATTCCAAAAATTTATACCCCTGAGTGAAGAAATTTCTCCTCATCTCAGTCTTAAATGGCCAACCCCTTATCCTGAGACTATGAGCCCCAGTTCTAGACTCTCCAGCCAGGGGAAACAGCCTCTCAGCATCTACCCTGTCAAGCCCTCTCAAAATCTTTCAATGAGATCACCTCTCATTCTTCTAAACTCCAGAGAGTATAGGCCCATTCTACTCAATCTCTCCTCATAGGACAATCCTCTCATCCCAGGAATCAATCTAGTTAGTCGGTAGCACTCTTCCCCCGCTGGCTCAGAAGGGTTCGAATTGCACTAGGACTTGAGCACATAATCACGGCTGGCATTCTGGTGCAGTACTGAGGGAATGCTGCCCTGTCAGAGGCGCCGTCTTGCAGATGAGACGTTAAACCGAGGCCTTGTCTTTCTGTTCAACCCATATTAAAGGTCCCAGATCCCATGGCACTATTTGTAGAAGTGTCCCGACCAACATTCTTCCCTCAAACAGAACCTCCAAAGAAGATACATTAACTGATCATTCATCTCAATAATATATGTGGGATCTTGCTTTGTGCAAAATTATTGCAGCATTTATCTACGTAACATTGACTCTGGTGCATAGTAATTCACTATCTGTGAGGCGCGCTGGGAAGTTTCTAATAAAATGCTGTATTAAACACACTGAACTAGTGCTCTAATACCCACCCGCACACACCTACACACACCGTTCCCACCCTTTAATCCCCCATCCCACACACACCGTTCCCACCCTTTAATCCCCCATCCCACACACACACCGTTCCCACCCTTTAATCCCCCATCCCACACACATTAATTTGCTGATTTTGATGAAACAACTGTTTACTCGCTATTAAAGTTGTTTTTTTCCTTTTTCCAGCATCTAATCAGGGCTGTTATTTGCCTTGCTGGGGGCCTGTGCAAAGGTTCGGTTTGGGGCCCCTACGTTATTCTGGACAATGATACTAAATACTGGTTAGTCTGGCTTCAAACCCGCACACCTACGATCCTGTTTGTAATGGGCAATATAAAGATAGTTGACCAAATGGTTAGGGATCAGGTATTACCAGCGCGTAGGTCACCTCTCACTGGACTCACAGGGGGTCCCGTGTGATTGCACGATCCTAACACTGCCCCTGCACCTCAGTGTCTGTTACTCTACATATAAACTGTCTGAACTCCTCGATTGGATCCCAGCCTCGAACCCACTCCTGGGCTTCCGTTATTCTATATTTAATCTTTTTTTTTCTTGTTGCAGAATCCACTTCAATTGGGTACCGAAAGCGAACGACTGGACGTTCAGAAGGCCTGGACTCCACCTGGGCCCTCTGACGTAGGAGAGCCCGGGTCTTCTAAATGATGGCCGTGTTCGCCCTTGGTCTGGTGAAGACTTGCTGCTCCTCCACACTAAGGAATTGATTCTCTGTGTCCGGAGAGTCCTCACTTCACCAATTTAAAATCGTAAACTGGTTCTGAACAGTGGCCGAGAGAGCCCAGAGCCTGGGAACATATCGTGTTTATTCTAGAAATGATGTCCGTGGTGCAATGTTAAGTCACCGAGCTTCCTGCAAACTTTAACCAGGTTTAGGGAACTAATCCGCTACTAAATTGGGGCAGAATGTAAAGATTGTATGTTTTCTCTTGTAAGCATCCACCCGTACTGTACTTAATGTTTGTGTAAAATACTCTTCAGACTGACTGCCACCTGCTATTTGCACAGTTCGTCGCCGTTTGATCTCCTTCACTAACCAGCATTAGTTGGGATCCCCACTGATGCAATGCAGGATACAGCTCTCTAGGGGGCAGGATTCTGGGAGGGCATCAGTCAGGAGCAACATGTGTAGCATTGTTTCAGCGCTCTGGCTGTTCCCTGGATGTCGGTTTGAACTGGTGTGGGAAGGGAGGAGGGTTGATAGTGAGGGGGGCAACCCTTCCATCACACCAGTATCCAGGAAGAATGCAGTGCAGTTTATGGGACAACACTATTTGATTAACCAACTCCTAAGGCATATTGCCTGAAGAGATGGTGTGATTGAAAGGGAAATGGCTTCGGGCACCAAGTCAGAATTTTTAGTTTGTTTTTCTCATTTGACAAACAAAAGAACATTGCAGTTTTTGAAGTCACTGCAGGATGTACGCCAAGTAACAAATGGAACCCAGCCCATAGATACATGCAGTTAAGGTCTTGCATAGTTATGTAGACTTGAATGTCCTTAGAATGATGAGTCCAAACCTGGGGCTTGAGACGAGCAAGTAGGGTGTGAGTTGGACATTGGTTTTGGGAATGAGGAGCAGGGAAGCACTGGGAGCTCTCTGGTCATTGGTTGCTCTTGGGCTCTCTGTGGCTGATGGGAATTTGGGAGGGCCTTGGGGGTCTGTGCAGGTAGGGGAGCTCGCTCCTGTTGGTGCTTTCCCACTCCCAGGGGCATCTTTTACACCACTCGCTCGGACTGGCCAGTGTCCTGCAGGTTCACATTCCCTGTGGAAGCAACAGGCTGTGCCGCAACTCTGGATGGAGAGATTGTCTCACTGCTGGGAACAGGAGTTGTGTGAACCTTTGGGTGGCAGGACTGCATTGTACATGTGACCTTGAAACTGTCCATCAAATCTTTTTTACCCCTCTTTCCCTCCCCCTTTGGGGAGGCCCTTGCTTCCTGCCACTACTTCTCATTAATAACTCATTTACCATCTGGAACTAAGCATGTGGGTAATGGGAGGCGAGAGCCTACAATGCAACACCGGGTGACTCATCTCAGTGGTATAACAGTACCCAAAACACCACATTCAATTGCCACCGGTATTGCTTCATGTCTGTGTATATTGTACAATTCCACATTGCCCAGTTCCGGCTACGATGCATATTCTCTGAGCTCAGTTCGAATTCACTGCTGTTGTCACCTGCATGCATTGCTTACTCTGCCCTTCTCTCTCTTTGGAAGGCCAACCAGATTCTGTACCGTATTTTCCTGTGACAGGCCCCAGCAGTGTTTCCAAACTGGTTCCCTCTGCATTGCACCCCAGCTGCGACACTCTGGGGAATCGGAGGGCACCAGAGCACTGCTGGGACCCGTTGTGTTAGTCACATCTATTAAAGCAGAATTAGAAGAGTTTTCATGTATAAATATAATAAATGTTTATGGTTACTTCTATTTTTGTGTGTTGTAAATTCTCTCTTGAAATATAAAGTAAATGTAAAATGGTATCAACCACTGGGGAGTTTATAGAGCAGAGAGAGAGAGGAGGTTATGCACACTGCAGTATCTAGACTGAAAAGTGGGTGCACACACCAGCAAATCTTAGAATCACAGAACTTTACAGCACAGGAGGCCATTCAGCCCGTCATGTCTGTACCAGCTCTCTGAAAGAGATATCCACTTAGTCCTATTACCCTGCCCATTCTCATTACCCTTTTACATTTTTCTTCAAATATTTTTGCGCTTTCCTTTTAAGCCCCAAGACATTCAAAATGTGGTTGGGTGTTAGGCTGGGAGAGCTAGTGTGCTAGAAGGACGAGGTTTGAATGGCTTGTTTCCATCCTTGACTCTTGTCCTGACAGCTTCTACTCTGACCAGCCTCAGATGAGTGGAATAAAAACAGAAAATACTGGAAAAGCTCAGCAAGTGAGGCAGCATCTGTGGAGAAAGAAAGAGTTAATTTTTCACGTCGAAGACCTTTCGTCAGAACTGGAAGATGTTAAAGTTGTTTCTTTCTCCACAGATGCTGCCTGATTTGCTGAGCATCTCCAGCATTTTCTGTTTTTATTTCAGATTTCCAGCATCCGCAGTATTTTGCCTCAGATGAGTGGCGCTGACTGCCGCTGGATTCTCCCACACCAGCTGTTCTTATGGGCTCCTTAAGGGAGATTTTTCAACTTGTGCCAGATTGTTGGCGGTTTTGTACCGAGGGCTTCGTCAGTCTGGCCCCCAGAGATGAAGCCCAGTGTCTGGCCACTGACCCAGCCCACCTCCTCTGCCCTCTCTGTGGGTCAGCTGGAGTAATGGGGCCTCTCTCTGCGTCAGCTGGCAGCCCACAGCTTAATTGCATTGCACCCACCCAAAGAATGGAGGGGAGTGAGGGGAGCCGATCTTGTGTAATTAATAATACACCAATTTATGTAGTTCCTTTAACGCAGCAAAACGTCCTAAGGTGCATCACAGGAGCAATTATAAAACAAACATTGATTATTGATCCAAAGAAACGCCTGATCAAAGAGGTAGGTTTTAAGGAGAGTCTTATGATTGAGGTTTGAGGAGAGAATTCCAGAGCTTGGGGCCTAGGCAGCTGAAGCCATGGCCTTGGTGGGGTGAAGGAATTGGGGGATATGCAAGAAGCCAGAGTTCGAAGAATGCAGAGTTCTCGGAGGGTTGTAAGGTTGGATAATAAAACTTATCACACCTGAAGTGCCTCGCGTATAATAAATTGCTTTACTTTTGAGTGCAATCACTAGGTAACGACAGCTTTTAGATCTATTTTCTTTCTTGCTGGTGTTGGCCAGGTCACCTCTGCTTTTCTTCAAGTAGTGCCTTGGGAACATTAGCACTCACCCAGAACAAGGCCTCAGTTTAACGTCTCATCTGTAAGACTGCACCTCTGACAGTGCAGCACTCCCTCAGTCCTACACTGGGAGTGTCAGCCTGGATTATGTGCTCAAGTCTCTGAAGTGGGACTTGAACCCACGACCTTCTGACTCAGGCAAGAATGCTACCACTGATCCACGACTGACACTGCAAAGCTGTGGTTGTCATGTTGGTTGCTGGGTAACTATGTTTGCCTTTTCTAAAATACCCATTAGGGTACGCTGGGTCACTCGGGTATGCTGGGTCACCCCAGTGTCATCAACCCAAGTAAAAGTACTCTAACAAAAATTCCCCCTTTTTAGAGGGGAACAACTAATAAACACCCAAAATCATACAAAAGACAAAGGAAACTTATTAAATTAAATAATACTTAAAGTATCGACCATAGCCTCCAGTCCCTGCAGTGCCCACCAGTAGCGGAAAGCCTCGAGTGTACCAGCGGACACCACGTGCGTGCTCCTTCTCCAGGGCCATCTGGATGCAGACAAGACTGCGGAAGAGAGGCAGGTAGCCAGAGTGACTGTCCCCATGGGCCAAGTCCAGCCTGGACCTGTGGGTGGCCAGGCCCAGGAGCAGATAACGGTGTATGTGATTCTGCCCTTTACAGTGTTTTACTGGCATGAGTCAATCCCACCAACTTGCTGGTGCTACAGACTGTTAACTATAACTATCCTCGATCTCAGTGAGGCCACTTCAATGGCTGTCACTGCTCCTGGGCTTGAAAGGGGTTTTTAAAAAAAATTAACCAGCTTTCCTACTCCTACTCTCCATCCACTGACTCCTGCTGACAGCATACGTGGTGGAGACCAGGCTCAGTTGTGATGGCTCCCAGGGTCGAATACCCTGCTGCCACTTGATGTCAGAGCTCCGAGTTAAGAATAGGGGAGAGGGCTGGTGGAACCCATACCCCAGCACAAAGTAATCAATCTGCCCGAGGGCTGTGATTCTCGTAAAGCACCAAGAATCTTAGTGTGTTGTAATTCCCAGATGTCTCCATTCTGGTAAGAGGGTTGACACAGGCTTGTGGGATTGTCCGATTGTGCAATTGGACAAAAACTACATATTATCATTGATTCTCAACAGAAGGAGCTGCCACCTATCTGCTGGGAGCCTGTGTTCCGCGCACTGCCTGACCCCCAGCCTCCTTTCATACACATTCAGTTTGATTGGGTTGCATCATCCTTTATCAGCCTGAAACTCCAGTGAATTGCTGATTCATTTCTTTTGCTCCGGTAATATTCAAACAGTTTGCTGATTGACTGAGGAGGGAGGTTACTGGCACAGATGAACCAATCTCTCCATGGGGCTCTAAATCAAACAGGACGCTGTTATAAAGCTGCTGTATCTCCTTGTGCGTTAGCCTGCACTGGGCATATCTGGAGAGGGTTGTGTGGTATGTTGGATCAGGGGCTGGGTGGCACAGTCGAATCGGTTAGCGTAACAACCAAATCAGTGCTCATGAGAGGTATTGATCAGCAAAGGGAACCGAAGAGCTTTATAAATCACTGGTTAGGCCTCAGCTGGAGTATTGTGTCTAATTCTGGGCATCACATTTTAGGAAGGATGTCAAGGCCTTGGAGAGGGTGCAGAGGAGGTTTACTAGAATGGTACCAGGGATGAGAAACTCCAGTTATGAGGAGAGACTGGAGAATCTGGGGTTGGTCTCCTTAGAGCAGAGAAGGTTGAGAGGAGATTTGATGGAGGTATTCAAAATTATGAAGGGTCCAGACAGAGTAGATAGAGAGAAACTCTTCCCATTGGCGGAAGGGTCAAGAACCAGAGGACATAGATTTAAGGTGATTGGCAAAAGAACCAAAGGTGACATGAGGAAAAACTTTTTTACACAGCGAGTGGTTAGGATCTGGACTGCACTGCCCGAGGGGGTGGTGGAGGCAGATTCAATCATGGCCTTCAAAAAGGAACTGGATAAGTACTTGAAGGGAAAAAATTTGCAGGGCTACGGGGATAGAGCAGGGGAGTGGGACTAGCTGGATTGCTGTTGTAGAGAGCCAGCATAGGCTCGATGGCTGAATGGCCTCTTTCTGTGCTGTAACCTTTCTATGAAAAACCCACTTCACAGAAATGTCGGAAGTTGATGAAAATCTGAAGTAACACAGGTGTCACAGTGAGACCTCCAGGCCCTAATCTACAGGCTCAAACTCCCACTGCCTCCCAGTCTGACAGCAGCAGACGGAGCTTCAATTCCATGGAATTAGAGATAAGTGATGGGGCTGAGCCGATAGGGTTTACACTGACCTGTACTTGCACTAAGTGCCTGTTTATAAGATAGGATGTTTCCTGAAGGTCATTGTGTGCTGAACCGAGAACTCTGGGGAAGGTGAAACTGCACAGCTCTGACTCACTTCAGCCTTGTGCTTCCCGTCTCGGTGTGAGGAAGTCATTCCGTGCCTCACGCCATATTGGTTAAGGCACCTGCCTGAAACAGGTGTTAGGCCCCCGATTTGCACAGGCAACGGGCCGAGTGCCTATTCCAGGCCCACTCCGTGTGTGTGTGTGTGTGTGTGTGTGTGTGTAAATTGGGCGACAGACCCGGCTACGACAGATGGTAAATCTGATGCTGAGTGTGGGGATTGTGTGTTGGTGAGTGTGAGGATTGTGTGTTGGTGAGTTGGTGAGTGTGAGGATTGTGTGTTGGTGAGTGTGGGGATTGTGTGTTGGTGAGTGTGAGGATTGTGTGTTGGTGAGTGTGGGGCTTGTGTGTTGGTGAGTGTGGGGATTGTGAGTTGGTGAGTGTGAGGATTGTGTGTAGGTGAGTGTGGGGGTTGTGTGTTGGTGAGTGTGGGGGTTGTGTGTTGGTGAGTGAGGGGATTGTGTGTTGGTGAGTGTGGGGATTGTGTGTTGGTGAGTGTGGGGGTTGTGTGTTGGTGAGTGTGGGGATTGTGTGTTGGTGAGTGTGGGGGTTGTGTGTTGGTGAGTGAGGGGTTTGTGTGTTGGTGAGTGTGGGGATTGTGTGTTGGTGAGTGTGGGGGTTGTGTGTTGGTGAGTGTGGGGATTGTGTGTTGGTGAGTGTGAGAATTGTGTGTTGGTGAGTGTGGGGGTTGTGTGTTGGTGAGTGTGGGGGTTGTGTGTTGGTGAGTGTGGGGGTTGTGTGTTGGTGAGTGTGGGGCTTGTGTGTTGGTGAGTGTGGGGATTGTGAGTTGGTGAGTGTGAGGATTGTGTGTTGGTGAGTGTGGGGGTTGTGTGTTGGTGAGTGTGGGGGTTGTGTGTTGGTGAGTGTGGGGATTGTGTGTTGTTGAGTGTGAGGATTGTGTGTTGGTGAGTGTGAGGATTGTGTGTTGGTGAGTGTGGGGATTGTGTGTTGGTGAGTGTGAGGATTGTGTGTTGGTGAGTGTGGGGCTTGTGTGTTGGTGAGTGTGGGGATTGTGAGTTGGTGAGTGTGAGGATTGTGTGTAGGTGAGTGTGGGGGTTGTGTGTTGGTGAGTGTGGGGGTTGTGTGTTGGTGAATGTGGGGGTTGTGTGTTGGTGAATGTGGGGGTTGTGTGTTGGTGAGTGTGGGGGTTGTGTGTTGGTGAGTGAGGGGATTGTGTGTTGGTGAGTGTGGGGATTGTGTGTTGGTGAGTGTGGGGATTGTGTGTTGGTGAGTGTGGGGGTTGTGTGTTGGTGAATGTGGGGATTGTGTGTTGGTGAGTGTGAGAATTGTGTGTTGGTGAGTGTGGGGATTGTGTGTTGGTGAGTGTGGAGGTTGTGTGTTGGTGAGTGTGGGGATTGTGTGTTGGTGAGTGTGGGGGTTGTGTGTTGGTGAGTGTGGGGGTTGTGTGTTGGTGAGTGTGGGGGTTGTGTGTTGGTGAGTGAGGGGATTGTGTGTTGGTGAGTGTGGGGGTTGTGTGTTTGTGAGTGTGGGGGTTGTGTGTTGGTGAGTGTGGGGATTGTGTGTTGGTGAGTGTGGGGGTTGTGTGTTTGTGAGTGTGAGGATTGTGTGTTGGTGAGTGAGGGGATTGTGTGTTGGTGAGTGTGGGGGTTGTGTGTTTGTGAGTGTGGGGGTTGTGTGTTGGTGAGTGTGGGGGTTGTGTGTTGGTGAGTGAGGGGATTGTGTGTTGGTGAGTGTGGGGGTTGTGTGTTGGTGAGTGAGGGGATTGTGTGTTGGTGAGTGTGGGGGTTGTGTGTTGGTGAGTGTGGGGGTTGTGTGTTGGTGAGTGTGGGGGTTGTGTGTTGGTGAGTGTGGGGATTGTGTGTTGGTGAGTGTGGGGGTTGTGTGTTTGTGAGTGTGGGGGTTGTGTGTTGGTGAGTGAGGGGATTGTGTGTTTGTGAGTGTGGGGGTTGTGTGTTGGTGAGTGTGGGGGTTGTGTGAGTTCCTCACACAGAGAAGGGAAGCACAAGGCTGAGGTGAGTCAGAGCTGTGCAGTTCCATGCGAGTGGTGAGGAATGAGGAAGAGGAGGGCGATAACTGAAACCCTGCGAGGGGAATCTGTTGAGACCAGGATTTTAAAAAGGTCAGATGTCCGAAATCACTCTTGAAGCTGTGATAAAATCGGTGCTTTGTAAGAATTAATAAGGCGTCTCTTTTGTGATTGGAGGTAAAGGGGACAGTGATCAGCTCTAGGGGGGACCATAAGAGATAGGAGCCCCTCGAGCCTGCTCCGCCATTTAATGAGATCATGGCTGATCTGATTTTTACCTCAGCTCCACTTTCCCGCCCTTTCCCCATATCCTTTGACTCCCTTGCTGATCAAAAATTTGTCTAACTCAGCCTCCACAGCTTTTTGGGGTAAAGAATTCCAAAGATTCACCACCCTCTGGGAGAAGAAATTCCTCCTCATTTCCGTCTTAAACGGGCGACCCCTTATTCTGAGACTATGGCCCCTAGTTTTAGATTTCCCCATGAGGGGTAACATCCTCTCAGCATCTACCCTATCGAGTCCCCTCAGAATCTTGTATGTTTCAATAAGATCTCCTCTCATTCTTCTAAACTCCATTGAGTATAGACCCAACCTGTTCAATCTTTCCTCATAAGACAACCCTTCATTACCGGAATCAACCTAGTGAACCTTCTCTGAACTGCCTCCAATGCTAGTATGTCCTTCCTTAAATAAGGGCACCAGAACTGTACGCAGTACTCCAGGTGTGGTCTCACAAGCACCCTGTACAGTTGTAGCATGACATCCCTGCTTTTATACTCCATCCCCCTAGAAATAAAGGCCAATATTCTGTTTGCCTTCCGGATTAACTGCTGCACCTGTATGATGATCTTTTGTGTTTCATGTACGAGGACACCCAGATCCCTCTGTACCACAGCATTTTGTAGTATTTCTCCATTCAAATAATATTTTGCTTTTTTATTTTTCCTCCCAAAGTGGATGACTTCACATTTTCCCACATTATATTCCATCTGCTAAAATTTTGCCCATTCACTTAATCTGTCAATATCCCTTTACAGACACTGTGTCCTCATCGCAACTTGCTTTTCCACCTATCTTTGTATCATCAGCAAATTTGGCCACAAGACACACTGTTCCTTCATCCAAGTCATTGATATATATTGTAAATAGTTAAGGCCCCAGCACTGATACCTGCGACACCCCACTAGTTACAGATTGCCATCCTGAAAATGACCCTTTAATCCCGACTCTTTGTTTTCTGTTAGTTAGCCAATCCTCTATCTATGCCAGTATATTACCCCCAACACCATGAGCTCTTATCTTGTACAGTAATCTTTTATGTGGCACCTTATCGAATGCCTTTTGGAAATCCAAATATACTGCATCCATTGGTTCCCCTTTATCCACCCTGCCCATTACTTCCTCAAAGAACTCTAATAAATTTGTCAGATGTGATTTCTCCTTCATAAAACCATGTTGACTCTCCTTGATTGTATTATGAGTCTCCAAATGTCCTGCTACTACTTCCTTAATAATGGATTCTAGCATTTTCCCAATGACAGATGTTAGGCTAACTGGTCTATAGTTGCCTGCTTTCTGTCTCACTCCCTTCTTGAATAGGGGTGTTACGTTTGCGGTTTTCCAATCCGCTGGGACCTTTCCAGAATCTAGTGAATTCTGGAAGATTACAACCAATGCATCCACTATCTCTGTAGCCACTTTCTTTAAGACCCTCGGATGCAAGCCATCAGGTCCAGGGGACTTGTCAGCCTTTAGACCCATTAGTTTACCTAGTACTTTTTCTCTAGTGATCGTGATTGTTTTTAATTCCTCCCTCCCCTTTGCCCCTTGATTTTCTACTATTATTGGTATGTTATTAGTGTCTTCTACTGTGAAGACAGATACAAAATATCTGTTCAATTCCTCTGCCATTTCCTTGTTTTCCATTATTATTTCCCCAGTCTCATCCTCTAAGAGACTAATGTTTACTTTAGCTACCCTCTTCCTTTTTATATACTTGTAGAAGCTTTTACTATCAGTTTTTATATTTCTTGTTAGTTTATTCTCAATTTATTTTCTCCCTCTTTATTATTCTTTTAGTCATCCTTTGCTGGCTTTTAAAGTTTTCCCAATCTTCGGGCTTACCAGTAATCTTTGCCACGTTGTTTGCTTTTTCTTTTAACCTGATACCATCCTTTACTTCCTTCATTAGCCATGGTTGGTTCACCCTTTTTGTGAAGTCTTTCCTCCTCACAGGATATATTTTTGTTGCGAGTCATAAAATATCTTTTAAATATTTGCCACTGCTTATCCACCATCATACCATCTAATCTGTTTACCCAGTCCACTTTAGCCAATTCCACCCTCATTCATTTATAATTGCCCTTATTTAAGTTTAATACAGTAGTTTCAGACCCAAGATCCTCGCTCTCAAACTGGATGTGAAATTCTATCATGTTATGATCACTGCTTCCCAAGGGATCCTTTACTTTGAGATCATTAATTAATCCTGTTTCGTTACCCATTACCAGATCCAAAATGGCCTGTTCCCTGGTTGGTTCCCCGACGTATTGGTCTAAGAAACAGTCCCTAATACACTCAATGAACTCCTCCTCAGAGCTATTTTTGCCAATTTGATGTGTCCAATATATGTGAAAGTTAAAATCGCCCATGATTATTGCATTACCTTTTTTACAAGCCCCCCTTATTTCCTGATTTATATTTTGCCCTACAGTGTAGCTACAGTTAGGGGGCCTATATACTACTACTACCAGTGATTTCTTTCCCTTGCTATTTCTTACCTCCACCCAAATTGTTTCGACATCTTGATCTTCTGAGCCAAGATCATTTCTCACTATTATACCAAGGGAGGAGGGACGGTGACACCTGTACCTGGGGGAAGGGAGACAGTGACACCTGTACCCGGGGGTGGGGAGACAGTGACACCTGTACCCGGGGGAGGAGAGACGTGTGACACCTGTACCCCGGGGGAGGAGAGACGGTGACACCTGTACCCGGGGGAGGGGAGACGGTGACACCTGTACCCGGGGGAGGAGAGACGTGTGACACCTGTACCCCGGGGGAGGAGAGACGGTGACACCTGTACCCAGGGGGGAGGGGAGACGGTGACACCTGTACCCCGGGGGAGGAGAGACAGTGACACCTGTACCCGGGGGAGGGGAGACGTGTGACAACTGTACCCGGGGGAGGGGAGACGGTGACACCTGTACCCCGGGGGAGGGGAGACGGTGACACCTGTACCCGGGGGAGGGGAGACGGTGACACCTGTACCCGGGGGGGAGACGAGACAGTGACACCTGTACCCCGGGGGAGGAGAGACGGTGACACCTGTACCCGGGGGAGGGGAGACGTGTGACACCTGTACCCGGGGGAGGGGAGACGGTGACACCTGTACCCCGGGGGAGGGGAGACGGTGACACCTGTACCCGGGGGAGGAGAGACGTGTGACACCTGTACCCCGGGGGAGGGGAGATGGTGACACCTGTACCCCGGGGGAGGGGAGACGGTGACACCTGTACCCCGGGGGAGGAGAGACGTGTGACACCTGTACCCCGGGGAGGGGAGACGGTGACACCTGTACCCGGGGGAGGAGAGACGGGTGACACCTGTACCCGGGGGGGGAGGGGAGACGGGTGACACCTGTACCCGGGGGGGAGGGGAGACGGGTGACACCTGTACAACGGGGGAGGGGAGACGGGAGACACCTGTACCCCGGGGTGGGAGGGGAGACGGGTGACACCTGTACCCCGGGGGAGGAGAGACGGGTGACACCTGTACCCGGGGGAGGAGAGACGTGTGACACCTGTACCCCGGGGGAGGGGAGACAGTGACACCTGTACCCGGGGGAGGGGAGACGTGTGACACCTGTACCCCGGGGGAGGGGAGAAAGTGACACCTGTACCTGGGGGAGGGGAGACGGTGACACCTGTACCTGGGGGAGGGGAGACGGTGACACCTGTACCCCGGGGGAGGGGAGACGGTGACACCTGTACCCCGGGGGAGGGGAGACAGGTGACACCTGTACCCGGGGGAGGGGAGACGTGTGACACCTGTACCCCGGGGGAGGGGAGAAAGTGACACCTGTACCTGGGGGAGGGGAGACGGTGACACCTGTACCCCGGGGGAGGGGAGACGGTGACACCTGTATCCCAGGGGAGGGGAGACGGTGACACCTGTATCCCGGAGGTGGGGAGACAGTGACACCTGTACCCCGGGGGAGTGGAGACGGTGACACCTGTACCCCGGGGGAGGGGAGACGGTGACACCTGTACCCCGGGGGAGGGGAGACGGTGACACCTGTATCCCAGGGGAGGGGAGACGGTGACACCTGTACCCCGGGGGTGGGGAGACGGTGACACCTGTACCCCGGGGGAGGGGAGACGGTGACACCTGTATCCCAGGGGAGGGGAGACGGTGACACCTGTACCCCGGGGGAGGGGAGACGGTGACACCTGTACCCCGGGGGAGTGGAGACGGTGACACCTGTGCCCCGGGGGAGGGGAGACGGTTACGCCTGTACCCCGGGGGAGGAGAGACGGTGACACCTGTATCCCGGGGGAGGGGAGACAGTGACACGTGTACCCCGGGGGAGTGGAGACGATGACACTTGTACCCCGGGGGAGTGGAGACTGTGACACCCGTACCCTGGGGGAGGGGAGACAGTGACACCTGTACCCCGGGGGAGGGGAGACAGTGACACCTGTACCTGGGGGAGGGGAGACAGTGACACCTGTACCCGGGGGAGGGGAGACGGTGACACCTGTACCCCGGGGGAGGGGAGACGGTGACACCTGTACCCGGGGGAGGGGAGACGGTGACACCTGTACCCGGGGGAGGGGAGACGGTGACACCTGTACCCCGGGGGAGGGGAGACGGTGACACCTGTACCCGGGGGAGGGGAGACGGTGACACCTGTACCCGGGGGAGGGGAGACGGTGACACCTGTACCCCGGGGGAGGGCAGACGGTGACACTTGTACCCGGGGGAGGGGAGACAGTGACACCTGTACCCGGGGGAGGGGAGACAGTGACACCTGTACCCGGGGGAGGGGAGATAACTCTGCTTCAAACAGGGTAAATTTGCCTTGACCCGTTATCCCCACGAAGTGATGAGTGGGTGGTGAAGATTCGACACGACTGCATTGAACCCTCTCTCTGACCCCGTGCTCCCTTCAAGCTCAGCTCCCCACAGGGAGCACCGGATCGGGGAATTTACACTAAAGACCTGTGGAGTCGTTCAAGAGGGAGCTGACACTGTGACAGTTCTATTGGAGGCTGGAGGGGCTGAATGGCCTCCCCCCTCCCCCACCTATGTACCTGAGGGAGGAGTAACCAAACTCATTTTTTGGCAACTGATTAACCAAACTAGAGTTAACTAAATTAACTGAAATACAATCAAAATAAAAATGTTCCTCAGAAAAGTTTCAGCACTGACTGAATACTTTTTAAAAGAAAACTCCAATTACATTTATTAACTTTTGTGACCATAGTTTTGAAGAAAGATGTCTCGATGCAACACAAAACGACAGGGAAGGAAAAATAAATCCCATCACCTGGCAACACTGTAACTATGGGTACAAGCAAGTACATATGAGGGCCCTATACAAACAGCACTTCCAACCGGGTTATTTATACCATATATTCTGTAAAAATGCACAGCTGCCTTTTTAAAATCTTTTTGTGGTAGTTTTCTCTGGGTCTGGGGGTAACTCACCTCCTCCCTCTCTGACATGGCCCAGCTCTTGTTTGGTTCCAAGCAGCAGGCCCTCGTCCCCTAAACACCCTGAATTATCACCATTTCCCCAGTCGAAGCTAATTCTTCATTTGCTCCCAGACTCACTCTCTCAATTGTTTCACTGTTGTTTCTCACCCAAAGATCTCAAGTTCCAAACTTCTTCACTGTTCCCGTTGCTAAGCAGGCAAAAGGTTAGTGTTTGTCCGTCTGCCGTGAGTCCTGTACCTTGATGTAAAAATAGATCAATAAATGGAGCCCTCGTGATGGATACAAGTCATCGCTCCCCTGGCAGTCGCTCCAGTTCAGAACAGTCTCCATCTAATCTGCAGCCAACACCTGCATCTAATTTATTTCTCACAAATAACATTTTGAAGATCATTTTCCTTCTAATTATTTTCTAATTTTGACTGCCCCCACTCCTGCCCCCTCGCTCTACTTCCTGTCCACAAGCCTCTCCACCCACCCCCCTCGAGGTGCTGCCCACAACAAGGTCATGAACGGCCACTGGCCAACTCAGCCTCTATCCCTGGGAAATGAGTCAGGCCACCTCACTTTATTCTGTCAGCACGGGCCATGGGGAATCACTGCGCCAAACCGCAGCGCAGGCAAACCCGCACCCGGGCAAACGCAGAGTCCGGGCAAACGCAGAGTCTGTACATACCCAGAGTCCGCACAAACCCAGAGTCCGTACAAACCCAGAGTCCGCACAAACCCAGAGTCTGTACATACCCAGAGTCCGCACAAACACAGAGTCTGTACATACCCAGAGTCCGCACAAACACAGAGTCTGCACAAACACAGAGTCTGTACATACCCAGAGTCCGCACAAACACAGAGTCTGCACAAACACAGAGTCTGTACATACCCAGAGTCCGCACAAACACAGAGTCTGTACATACCCAGAGTCACACAAACCCAGAGTCCACACATACCCAGAGTCCGCACATACCCAGAGTCCGCACATACCCAGAGTCTGCACAAACACAGAGTCCGCACAAACCCAGAGTCTGCACAAACCCAGAGTCTGCACAAACACAGAGTCTGCACAAACCCAGAGTCCGCACATACCCAGAGTCCGCACATACCCAGAGTCTGTACATACCCAGAGTCTGCACAAACCCAGAGTCTGTACATACCCAGAGTCTGCACAAACCCAGAGTCCGCACATACCCAGAGTCCGCACATACCCAGAGTCTGTACATACCCAGAGTCCGCACAAACACAGAGTCTGTACATACCCAGAGTCCGCACAAACACAGAGTCTGTACATACCCAGAGTCCGCACATACCTAGAGTCCGCACAAACACAGAGTCTGTACATACCCAGAGTCCGCACAAACACAGAGTCTGTACATACCCAGAGTCCGCACAAACACAGAGTCTGCACAAACCCAGAGTCCGCACATACCCAGAGTCCGCACAAACCCAGAGTCTGCACAAACACAGAGTCTGCACAAACCCAGAGTCCGCACAAACCCAGAGTCCGCACATACCCAGAGTCCGCACATACACAGAGTCCGCACATACCCAGAGTCTGTACGTACCCAGAGTCTGCACAAACCCAGAGTCTGTACATACCCAGAGTCCGCACATACCCAGAGTCCGCACATACCCAGAGTCTGTACATACCCAGAGTCTGCACAAACCCAGAGTCCGCACATACCCAGAGTCCGCACATACCCAGAGTCTGTACATACCCAGAGTCTGCACAAACCCAGAGTCTGTACATACCCAGAGTCTGCACAAACCCAGAGTCCGCACAAACCCAGAGTCTGTACATACCCAGAGTCCGCACATACCCAGAGTCCGCACATACCCAGAGTCTGTACATACCCAGAGTCTGCACAAACCCAGAGTCTGTACATACCCAGAGTCCGCACATACCCAGAGTCTGTACATACCCAGAGTCTGCACAAACCCAGAGTCCGCACATACCCAGAGTCCGCACATACCCAGAGTCCGCACATACCCAGAGTCTGTACATACCCAGAGTCTGCACAAACCCAGAGTCTGTACATACCCAGAGTCTGCACAAACCCAGAGTCCGCACATACCCAGAGTCCGCACATACCCAGAGTCCGTACATACCCAGAGTCCGTACATACCCAGAGTCCGCACAAACCCAGAGTCTGCACAAACCCAGAGTCCGCACATACCCAGAGTCCGCACATACCCAGAGTCTGTACATACCCAGAGTCCGCACATACCCAGAGTCCGCACATACCCAGAGTCTGTACATACCCAGAGTCTGCACAAACCCAGAGTCTGTACATACCCAGAGTCCGCACATACCCAGAGTCTGTACATACCCAGAGTCTGCACATACCCAGAGTCCGCACATACCCAGAGTCCGCACAAACGCAGAGTCCGCACAAACGCAGAGTCTGTACATACCCAGAGTCCGCACATACCCAGAGTCCGCACATACCCAGAGTCCGCACATACCCAGAGTCCGCACAAACGCAGAGTCTGTACATACCCAGAGTCCGCACAAACACAGAGTCTGTACATACCCAGAGTCCGCACAAACACAGAGTCTGTACATACCCAGAGTCCGCACAAACACAGAGTCTGTACATACCCAGAGTCCGCACAAACACAGAGTCTGTACATACCCAGAGTCCGCACAAACACAGAGTCTGTACATACCCAGAGTCCGCACAAACACAGAGTCTGTACATACCCAGAGTCCGCACAAACACAGAGTCTGTACATACCCAGAGTCCGCACAAACACAGAGTCCGCACATACCCAGAGTCCGCACATACCCAGAGTCTGTATATACCCAGAGTCTGTACATACCCAGAGTCTGTACATACCCAGAGTCCGCACATACCCAGAGTCCGCACATACCCAGAGTCCGCACATACCCAGAGTCTGTATATACCCAGAGTCTGTACATACCCAGAGTCTGCACATACCCAGAGTCCCCACATACCCAGAGTCCGCACATACCCAGAGTCCGCACATACCCAGAGTCCGTATATACCCAGAGTCTGTATATACCCAGAGTCCCCACATACCCAGAGTCTGTACATACCCAGAGTCTGTATATACCCAGAGTCCCCACATACCCAGAGTCTGTACATACCCAGAGTCTGTATATACCCAGAGTCCGCACATACCCAGAGTCTGTATATACCCAGAGTCCCCACATACCCAGAGTCTGTATATACCCAGAGTCCCCACATACCCAGAGTCCCCACATACCCAGAGTCCGTACATACCCAGAGTCCGTATATACCCAGAGTCCCCACATACCCAGAGTCTGTATATACCCAGAGTCCGCACATACCCAGAGTCTGTATATACCCAGAGTCCCCACATACCCAGAGTCTGTATATACCCAGAGTCCCCACATACCCAGAGTCCGTACATACCCAGAGTCCGTACATACCCAGAGTCCGTATATACCCAGAGTCCCCACATACCCAGAGTCCGTACATACCCAGAGTCCGTATATACCCAGAGTCCGCACAAACCCACGGCCACACAAACCCAGAGTTCTCACAAACGCAGAGTCTGCACAAACACAGAGTCTGCACATACCCAGAGTCTGTATATACCCAGAGTCCGCACAAACCTAGAGTCTGTACATACCCAGAGTCCACAAATACCCGGAGTTCTCACAAACGCAGAGTCCGCACAAATGCAGAGTCCGCATATACCCAGAGTGACACAAACCCAGTGTCACACAAACCCAGAGTCCGCACATACCCAGAGTCCGCACATACCCAGAGTCCGCACATACCCAGAGTCCCCACATACCCAGAGTCTGTACATACCCAGAGTCCCCACATACCCAGAGTCCCCACATACCCAGAGTCCCCACATACCCAGAGTCCCCACATACCCAGAGTCCCCACATACCCAGAGTCCCCACATACCCAGAGTCCCCACATACCCAGAGTCCGTACATATCCAGAGTCCCCACATACCCAGAGTCCGCACATACCCAGAGTCCGTACATATCCAGAGTCCCCACATACCCAGAGTCTGCACATACCCAGAGTCCCCACATACCCAGAGTCTGCACAAACCCAGAGTCCCCACATACCCAGAGTCCGTACATACCCAGAGTCCCCACATACCCAGAGTCCGTACATATCCAGAGTCCCCACATACCCAGAGTCCGCACATACCCAGAGTCCGCACATACCCAGAGTCCGCACATACCCAGAGTCCGCACATACCCAGAGTCCCCACATACCCAGAGTCCGCACATACCCAGAGTCCGCACATACCCAGAGTCCGTACATATCCAGAGTCCCCACATACCCAGAGTCCCCACAAACCCAGAGTCTGCACAAACCCAGAGTCTGCACAAACCCAGAGTCCCCACAAACCCAGAGTCTGCACAAACCCAGAGTCCCCACATACCCAGAGTCCCCACAAACCCAGAGTCTGCACAAACCCAGAGTCCGCACATACCCAGAGTCCGCACATACCCAGGGTCTGTATATACCCAGAGTCACACATACCCAGAGTCCGCGCTGTCTTATTTTGGTTTCATCTACCTGCAGTCGCACTTTCAGGTAATTCTGTAATTGAACCCCACAGTCTCTCTTTTCACCACCACCCTTCAGTGTCTCTCCATTAACTGTAAACTCTCATTCCTTGTTTTTCCTCCTAAAAGTCTCCCCTCACACTGCTCCCCCATTAAACTGAGTGTCCCACTCTGCCCATTTCCCAATCTGTCTGTCTCCTAAAGTCCTTTACTATTCTCCTCACTGTTTGCCAAACCTCCTACTTTTATGTTGTCTACTTTGTGTCCCCTAAACCCAAATCACCTCAATATACCAAGTCTTCCCTTCCTCATACATTCTACAGGCTTTTAAAACCCAAACTTAGTATCATCTAAACATCACTTCTCCGCTGACCATGTTCTCTCTTTCTTCCTTCAATCTTGGTGTCTGCCACTGTGGATTTGTGGAGACTGTAGTTTCTCAGTATAAGGTCATTGTGAGGTACACACTGACTAATATCCTCACTGTATTGATTATCAATCAATATCAATGCTCTCCAGTCCTAGTATAAATTATTTGAGGGGCCGTAAGCTTTTCTTTTCAAAGTTGTTTCTGCGAACTGTTTCTAAATCCATTTCCTAATTAAAGAGATGTAGAGCCGTGACCTTCACTTATCATGTGGAGCTTTTCTAGGCCCTAAGCTCTGGAATTCCCTCCCTAAACCTCTCCCCACTCTCTCTCTTCCTTTAAGACGCTGCTTAAAGCCTACCTCATTGACCAAGCTTTTGGTCACCTGCCCTAATGTCTCCTTATGTGGCTTGGCATCAATTTGTGTTTGTTAATCGCTCCTGTAAAGTGTCTTGGGACGTTTTACTACGTTAACGGTGCTGTATAAATGCAAGTTGTTGTTTGAGAATTCCTTGCTCTCGGAGAGCTGGAGGATGAAGAGAAGGTGCCACTATCTGGGGAGGTCTTATCGGACTTGTACTTACCCAAGGAGTCGATGTTGTTAATTGTATCCATGTGATTTATATCAATTAGTGTTAATTATATTCAGATGGAGGGTATCAATTGGGGCTCTATTGTATCCATATATAAGAGAACTTATCTAGGGTGTGGTGTGGGTAATGTGGAGCTCTGTGAATAAAGGCTTGGAAGCAACTGAAGACCAGGCTCTAGTATTCTATCGTTTACCACTGGGCTATCTAGTTTGTTACAGATGTCCAGACAATGGGGTGTCCAAGGGGTTATGTGTTTGCTCTTTACACTTCACCAGGTTGGCAATGTCTGAACTTGGCCATTTCCTGAAGGCTGACCTCTCTCACTGGGACCTTTTCATCGCTGGCTCCTCTCAACAATAATTGCATTTATACAGCACCTTTAATGTAGTAAAATGTCCCAAGGCGCTTCACAGGAGTGTAATCAAACAAAATTTGACACCGAGCCACATAAGGAGATATTAATACAAGTGACCAAAAGCTTGTCAAAGATGTAGGTTTTAAGGACCGTCTTAAAGGAGGAGAGGGAGAGGTTTAGGGAGGGAATTCCAGAGCTTGGGGCCTAAGCAGCTAAAGAACATAAGAACATAAGAAATAGGAGCAGGAGTAGGCCAATCGGCCCCTTGAGCCTGCTCCACCATTCAATAAGATCATGGCTGATCTGATCCGCCAATGGTGGAGTGAGTGGAGTGTCACCTATCAGGTCAGCCGGTCTGCAAGCTTAGTTTGACAGGATCCAGGCCTTCAGAGCTCTGCTTATGGGCGGCCACTTAGGAAGAAGGGACCTTCAGTGCAGGAGGTGAGAGCTGCGACACGAAGAGCCAGTGGAGGAAAGCTGCAGCCTGGGCGAGCAGATACTGTTGATCAGCGAGCTGTGGTTTCCAGCCTGGTCATCTGGCAAGTGTTGGTCAAGACTCTGGCCCTTGGATTTGAGGTGGTAATGATGGTTGCTGTTCAGGGGAATGGCAGGTTCCAGTGCAGAGTCTTAAAAGCAAATATAAGACAGCTGATACACTATGTGGGGTCACATATGAAGAATGGCCACTGGGGTGAGGTACCAAAAGAAAAGAGAGACTTGTATTTATATAACACCTTTCACAACCTCAGGACGTCCCAAAGCACTTTACAGCCAATGAAATACTTTTGAAGTGTAGTCACTGTGGTAATGTGGAAAACACAACAGCCAATTTGCGCACAGCAAGATCCCACAAACAGCAATGTGATAATGACCAGATAATCTGTTTTAGTGATGTTGGTTGGCCTGATCACCAGACAGAACTCCCCTGCTCTTCTTCAAAAAGTGCTGTGGGATCCTTTACATCCACCTGAGAGGGCAGACGGGTTTAATGTCTCATCCGAAAGACGGCACCTCCGACAGTGCAGCACTCCCTCAGTACTGGCGCTGGGAGTGTCGGCCTGGACTATGTGCTCAAGTGTCTGGAGTGGGGCTTGAACCCACGACCGTCTGACTCAGAGGGGAGAGTGCCCGCTGAGCCCTGGCTGCTGCCCCGCACAGCTGTACCCAGCAAGGAGGGGAGGGCAGAAACCTGGGGCGAATGACATTGTCTCAGATGGAACCCCCTCAGTGCAGCTCAAGTCCCCGCCTTTTTTGTCCTCCGTTGCCCAGGAAATAGCATGCAGGTTTGCCGGAGCTCTGATTGGTCGGCTGAGCTGCCAATCACACGCGGCTGCCCGGCACCCGCCCGGGAGCATTTAAACCGCTCGCTCCCGGCGTGCAGCGCGGCGCCGGGTTCTATTTAAATGACATCAACCAATAGGGAGCGACGCTGAGCTCGCTAACGGCCGACGCTCCAGATTTGAATCAGAGCCCGCGAGCTGCTGGCCTGGGACGGACGCACCGGGCACTTTATAACCGCCTCCCGCAGTATCACCGTGCGGCAGGGCTTCGAAACTCGCAGTCTCCCGTCTCCAAGTACAGCTTTACCGGCTGAAGCAGTGCCCGAGCCCGCGGCTGCAGCCACTCGGGTGTCACGGGCCCGAAAAGGAGTCGATTCGTTCGCTTTGGGATTTTTTTTTTTCCTTTTTCTCCATTGAACCGGTTAAAAATGACCACGGTATCCGGTAAACCGTCAGCCAAGGTGGGGGCAGCGGCCGCGGTGGTGCCCCCACCGGTGGCCAAGGAGATCCCCGACATCCTGGTGAACCCCAAGACCATGAAGAGGTACTTGAGGGGTCGCTTCCTGGGCAAAGGGGGCTTCGCCAAGTGCTACGAGATCACCGACATGGACACCAAGGAGGTGTTCGCCGGCAAGATCGTGTCCAAGACCCTGTTAATGAAGCCGCACCAGAGGGAGAAGATGTCCATGGAGATCTCCATCCACAAGAGCGTCAACCACGCCAATGTGGTGGGCTTCCACGGCTTCTTCGAGGACGATGACTTCGTCTATGTTGTGCTGGAGCTGTGCAGGCGGAGGGTGAGTGCTCGGGGTTGGGGTGGGTGGGAAGGACCGGGATACGAGCTGCCTGCTCTGACACTGAGGGGTGGCTTGTGTCTAACTCCCCGGGACTGACCGTTTCAAACGGGGATGCGGTGGAACAAAGGAACCCGACTAATGTAGCGCCTCGCCGCGTTCGGACGGTGGAACCAACTGTAACAATTTGGTGGGGAGGGAGGGAGCGGCTCGGTACATCCAGGCAGGACCGGCAACAATGTATCGAGGTGGGGGTAAACTGGCAACATTGTATCGAGTCCGAGCCGGTGGGTTGGTTACTGTGTATCCGCTCAGGGCGCCACGTTCTAACCGCCCCGTCTGTCAGTTTCAGCCCATGTCAGTTTCCAGCGCTGGACTTTATCCGGGTCCATTCTCCCCTCTTTCTTTCCTTCCCCCCGGGCTCTCCGGGATGAATTGGGGTTTGTTCCGATTCGGGAGCCGATCAGAGTCTGGACCCAGGCTGCTCGCCTCCCCATTGGTGACTCTTTTAAAGGGAGTTTATATTTAAAAATCCGGCAGCTCGCAGCGGGTTGGCTGTCGGGAGAGTCCCGTCTCTGAGGGCGGAGCCACCCGATCAGCAAATGAAACAGGGGAGGAAATGGCAACTGAAACCCGCTGGCGACTCTTACACCCTTCCCAGCCCGTCGCCCCCCTCCACTCCGCACCAATTGACTCAGTAAAGGGACTGTTAGTACCTGCTTCTCCCGCCTGAGAAACTCTTGTAGGGGGGCCGTCTCGGAAGGCTCCGGTACCCCGGAGGGTGTCCACGTTTTGCCGGTCGGGTTCAGGCAGTAATCATCCCCTGGTGGTTGATCTTTACAGTTTTTTTTATCGAAACTTTTTTCCTCTTTTAAACCTTCTCTTTTGATGGCGATAATAAAAAATGCCTGTTTTCAGTCTTTGTTAGAGTTGCACAAGAGGCGGAAGGCTGTGACTGAGCCCGAGGCCCGGTATTACCTGAGGCAAACCATCCTGGGCAGCCAATATCTGCACAACAACCACGTTATCCATCGGGATCTCAAGCTGGGCAATCTCTTCCTCAATGACGACATGGAAGTGAAAATAGGTAAAACATTGGACCGCGTCCTGTCCGGGGGTCGGTACTGGACGGCCGGTTCTGGAGCTAACTGACCCACACATTAAGATGCCAAAATGTTAGTTCTTTACTGTAAACCTGTCACATGCACGAACTTTTTTTTAAGAAATCAAATTCACATGCCTATGGGATGTATCCTTTTTTAAAATATAAAAAATCCTTCCCATACACCAGAGAAGTGGAGCAGCACAAAGATTGCGGGGCTAATTTTCTTGTATTGGTGCTAGTCATTTCTTGAGTGCTAAAAGTTTTAAGAGCTGCCGCTAATCTGGCCGGGTTGGTGACCTATTACACACTCCGGTTCCCTGGATCAGCCCAGGTGTGTTAATATTCCCAGGGCCGGTGTAAGGAGCAGTAGTGCTGGGGGTGGGAAATTTCAAGTGTAATTTAAAGGAGAGTGTCACAACGGGTGTAACAAATTTCTGAACTGCTCAAAGCATCTCGATCCATTTGCCACGGCTGAAAGGGGCTAGGGTTTAAGCCTGAGGGTATGAAGCCCCCTTCCCCACAATGAGGTGCTTTGAGGCTGCAGCTGACACTCTTTGGCCTATGATGCATGTTAGCAGGTGGCACAGTGCACTAATACTATGGCTTTCTGCTGATCCCAACTCTGAAGTCAATTGCCACCCTGGCTGTTGTCAGGTAGGTTCCACTGTGCCTGTGTATATGGTTAGCATGTTGGGTGTGGTGAATTGGGCTTTGGGGTCTAATGACCATTCTGACACACCTTCCCTCAAGAATGACATGATTGAAGAACAGTCCAGCTTAATGGTTGGTCAGGCCTTCATGTATCCATGTCATTGGTCCTTGCTGTCACTCCTATCTCTGGAGTTGGAGCCTCTGCATTCACCAGTGTGAATTCTGTCCACTGTGTTGAGATGTGGGTTTTGGACAAGTGGGCACAGAGCATCTCTTGTGCTGCCCAATCTCCCTTTGGTTGTGGTCCTCTGCTTCCCAGCCCTTCAGATGGGGAATTCCCACTGGGGAAATCAACTGAACAGGACCAAAAGGACAAGTAAAGACCATCGAGCCTGTCCAACTCTGACATGGTGCCACCATCTCATTCTCTTTCCCCCCCCCCCCCCCCACCAGCCAAGCCAAGCAATCTCCAGGGAGAGGCAAAGAAACAGGCCAACTGGGAAAAAAAACCTCCTCCGATCCCCAGTGATCCATGAATGACACAACCCACTCACCTACTTTCTACACAGTCCCATCCTCTTTAGTCATGTTGGGTCTGTATTCTCAGTTCTGCATGACTAAGCATAATCACTAACCTGCGGTGCGGATCTTTTTCAAGGTGACTTTGGCCTGGCCACCACCGTTCAATTTGAAGGAGAGCGCAAAAGGACCTTGTGTGGGACACCCAACTACATTGCCCCAGAAGTGATTGGCAAGAAAGGGCACAGTTTTGAAGTTGATGTCTGGTCTCTGGGCTGTATTATGTGAGTATTCCATCCTCAACTATTGAGGGATTTCAATCGGACTTTTAATTGCATCCTACTGATATGGTTTTTTTTCCCCTCCCTTTGCAGGTATACACTACTGGTCGGGAAACCTCCATTTGAAACTTCCTGTCTGAAGGAGACTTACCTGAGAATAAAGAAAAATGAATATAATATTCCCAAGGTGAGTGCTTGGCACTGAGCTTTCATTTTGGGCAAATTACTTTAAGAACACTCAGGGCATGGGATGAAAGCCTCTAGTGTGTTAAATGGGTTTGGGGGCAATCTTAATCAGTCAGTGGGTGGGAGTCTGGTCACTAAAGATGATCTCATTCAGACTGCCTTGCTATGAATTAGTTTCACACTTGTTTTGCCTTGTACTGCTGACATGCAATTTTTTTTTAAACAAGGATTTTACCAGAACTGAGAATAACAATCAGGAAAGATTGAACAGGCTGGGCTGCTTGCCTTTAGAAAAGAGGAGACTGAGTGGTGACCTGATAGAGGTCTTTAAAGTTATGAAGGGGTTCAATAGGGTAGACCTAGATGTTTCCACTTGTGCGGTAGTCCCAAACTAGGGGCCATAAATACAATATAGTCACCTATAAATTCAAGAAGAAATTCTGGAGAAATTTCTTCACCGAATGGTTAGAATGTGGAACTTGCTACCACAAGGAGTTGAGGGGAATAGCATAGATGCATTTAAGGGGAAGCTGGATAAACACGAGGGAGAAAGGAATAGAAGGTGGGAGGAGGCTTGTGTGGAGCATAAACACTGGCATAGACCAGTTGGTCCGAATGGCCTGTTTCTGTGCTGTAAAAGTCATTGTAATAAACTTTTCTGGTCCTCTTGTAACCATTAACTGCTCAATCTTTTCCAGCATGTCAACCCCGCCGCCGCCAACCTAATTCAGGCGATGCTCCGATCGGACCCGAGCGCACGACCCAGCATCCACGAGCTGCTGAATGATGAATTCTTCACCACCGGCTACCTGCCCGTGCGCTTGCCCACCACCTGCTTGACTATGGCTCCCAGGTTTTCTCTGGCTCCCGGTGGGATTGATGCCAGTATGAGGCGGCCACTTACTGAACTCAACAAAGGTACCATACACTGGGCAGCAATGGGGTGGCCCTTCACTTTGCAGGTCATGCCTCTGGCATTGTGTGGCCTCTTGCAGCTCACGTGCACTATAGTTGCATGAATTAGGAACAATGTTATCTGGGACCAAGATGATCAGTTTTTAAACCAGCCACTAACAGGTTCTTCCCTACTGTCAGAACAATTCAGTGTTGTAACCGAGCTCACTTGGTATATTTGTACACAATAGAAAAAATATACATTGCAGCCAACACACTTGCGTGATTCCCTTCATCCCAATTGTCTCACCACCAGTGACCAATCTGTAAGCACCAGTACTTTACATGAGCAGTGTCTAGAGAGATACTTCAGTGTGGAAGGACCGGATCTGTAATTATACTGTTTGCTGTTCACTGTTGAAGGGGACACAGTCTGAAAGCTTTACACGCCCAACACTTTAACGTGGGCCTAGTGACAATGCTGCAACTGCCAATCAGCCTGTTTGATTCCAGGTTGTTGTGTTGGGGTTTTATGAATGCAGCTGTGCTCTCTGGCTAGAGGTTTGTGCATATTGAGGAATAGAGGTGAACAACACTATTAAAGGTGCTAAGGTCCACGGGACTGAAGGGAGCCTACAGATGGTTAGTCGAGGACTTGTCCCTCACCCCAAGCTGTAGAACAGCGCACTAGCCACATACAGGATTCTCTACACTTAAAGAATGGGTTTTGAAAGTGTCAGAAGGACAATGTTTGTTCAGTGTCTGCCAATCACTGGATCTTTTTGGTAATGGGATCCAGCACAAACAACCAGCTGAAGGGGAGGTTATGTTATAAGTTTGCTGCCTCTAGTCCAAGGGAATTGGTCTGCTCATTGCCTGCACCATAGACTCTATACTGTTTCCAATCTTATTGAGCCAGTTCATTGGTGATCACTGCCCCCTAATGGTTTGAGATTTTGTAATTATTGTCTATCTTGTTTTTGATTGATCGATATCTGAAATGTTGATTCAATAGATGCTGCAGCTGGTGACAAACCAGGCAAGTCTGAAGATGATGATGGAGGGGCCAGGTAAATATTACCTTCATGGCAAATTCCATTATAAATGGGGTCTTGCTGTGAGTAGTGATTGTGTTGGTGATCATGACTTTCCATTCAGTTCAATGAAGCCTATTTCCTATTTGGGGAGGGGGCTTCAGCTATTGCAACTCTTGAACTATTTTTTTCTTCCACACTTTTGGATTATGGTCTCGTACGTGGGAAACCTCCAGTACAGTACCTCCCAAGTGTCTGTTCTCTATCTATCTAACCTGTGATAGTGAGTGTGTTGGGTTGTTTGTCTATCAGGGGAGTGGTGGTGTCACAGAGGAGCTCAATCCTTGAGCTTCCAGTTGGGATTGTTGAAGTGGTTAGGTTTTCCTTTCCAGATTTTTTTCACTCCTCTAATCCCAGGATGTGGAGGCTACAGTGTATTCCTGACACTGCTACCCAGCTGAGGTCTACTGAATGGAGACCAGGGATTGACCCTGGGAGGCTGTTTGGTTCAGTGCTGCATGGCATGCTACTAATGTGACTTGAGCTGTTTGAGGTCCTAAACTGTCCTTAGACCTGTTATTTAACTGTTGGAAATCCCAGTTGGTCTGGTCCTACCCTGACTTTGATTGGTCCTTTATCACTCATGCCATTGGTAGGCTACTCGGATGTTTTGGAAGGGAAGTGAACAAAGGAGAAAGGAAGATGACATTAGACGGTGCTTCCTTAGACTCTCCAGTTGTAATATCTGACTGAATTACTCTGACTCTAGGTTTCCAATACCCTGCTGTATTGATCTAAATCTACAAAATGCATCTGACTGAGGAAAAAACTTTTTTTAACGTGGTGACTTATCTCCATCTCGAGTGCTTTATGACTAGATAGCAATCCTGGGGAATAACTGTTGCTTGAGCGATGAATCCCTATGATTACTGCACAAGTTCATGACATGTTGCTGCTGAACTAATCACTGTGTTCTACAGGGAAGTAGGAGAGTGCAATGATTTCTACCTCTCGGACCTGTTGCAGCAGTTAAACAGTGTTGTAGCAGCAAGGCCAGCTGACAAAGCAGTCATCAGACAAGGTACAGAAACTGTTCTAGAAGTGGTTGGTTTCAGATGGGGGTTTTAAAAAATTGAATTTGGGCCTTGTTGACTTGAGGTGCTGACCCACCCACAGGGCGCCCCAAGTACTGATGTCTCACTTAATGGCAGTGGGATGGGCAGGGTGTTATCATCTAACAGACGATGGTTGGTCTGTTGAGTTTCTCTGGAATTGTAACAAAATTCCTGCTTCCTGCCTGTTGAGTCAGCAAATTACCTAAATCACCGGTTCAACCAATCGTTCTTTTTTCCCAACCCCCTAAATTGATTTTTTTTGAGTGACCTTTAGAAACATCCACTGAATGTTTGTTTGTCAATATCTTACTGCAAAAGTAAATTTAAAAAAAAATAAACTGCTTAATTCCAAATGTGGAGTAACTTCAGTGCATTATCCCCCTCAGTGTTACTGAATCTTTGATCCCCTGAGATTACTGAATCACAACCTCATGTACTAATGCAGTGTTCACTTTTATTTCCTGCTCTCTCCTGACAGAGGAGGCTGAAGACCCAGCCTGTATACCAATCTTCTGGGTCAGCAAGTGGGTGGACTATTCAGATAAATATGGTTTGGGTAAGTACCAGTCTGAACAGCACTCTTAAGATGACTGTGTAATGTCATTAAAAGACTGTAAGAATTTAGCTGCTTGTGCCTGATGTGTATCCTACAGCCTGTAATCAGATTCAAGGGGATTATGAAGCATAAGTACAAATATATCTTGGGCTCATGCACCTACTTTTTTTTTTCTTGGGTCGTCGACCAGGGTTTCCTGTGACTGTCTAGATTGGCTTCCCAACCTGCCTGATCAGTGGAACTGTTTAAATGGCATTGTCTGTGGGAATTAGAGGTGACTGACAAAGTTGCCTGAATCAGACCCTTGTGTTTGGGGTCTGACAGCCTATTCAAGAAGTGCTGAGTTTCTGCGTGCAAAACTCCACTGGTGGGAGAAATGGTGGATTCTGCCCTGGAACCTGCTGGGCTCGTCCTGTTTGACTAAATCCAGGAGCAAGAGATTACATTAACTCACATTAGATCTGTTAACACACTGGCCCAGGACCTGAGATCACATTCTCCCTATTTAAGCCAGTTTGTAACTTGACATTTGAAGCCCTTGTTTTGTGGGTACTGTTGTACTTTGGTTCAGGTATCTTGTGATACCCAGTCAGTGGGGAATTTCCCTCGTGCGGGTGTATTGTGGCTTGTACAGGATCAGTCCCTTATCTACAAGCAGTACACTGACACTAAATCTATCTCCAGGTTATCAGTTGTGTGACAACAGTGTTGGCGTCCTCTTCAATGATTCCACTCGTTTAATCATGTACAACGATGGTGAGAGTCTTCAGTACATCGAGCGCAATATGACTGAGACCTATCTTAACTTTCGATCCTACCCTCCCAGCCTAAGCAAAAAGGTAAGCACCACAGGAATTGCCGGGACTCTGCAGCCAATGAACAGAAGCTCATGACATGGTACTTGAGCTCGGCCCCAGGTTTGATCTGTGTATTTGGATCAATTGACAATCAACATTGGGCAAATCTCAGTTTGCTATACACATGTAGCCTTGGTCCCATTAGGAGAGGACTATTAGCAGTGTTAATCTAATTGTAATAATGAGCTTATTGGTAGTATTCCTGCCTTGGAGTCAGGAGGTGCAGGGTTCGTAACCAGCTCCTGGTGGTCGTAGTGAGGGGTGATTGGAGCTCCGGTTCTGAATTCTGGGTTGATAGACACGAGAATCCTGCTGCATGAGTGTAGGTGGCTCTACCTCATTGTATGGGTTGTGGAAGCCCATAAAACCCTCCCTTATCAATTAGTATGAAAAGGCCGTTCATGCCATGGCCTGTCAGGCTGTCTGTGATTCTGTCCACTACTTCACACTGTTCTCCAAGGGAATGTGCAAAAGTATGAAATGAACAGTAATGAGAATGTATGGAAATATTAAAGTGGACCTGTATCTGGAGAGGTACATGTTTGCAGATTAGCAAACTGACCTGGTGGTAGGATTTCTGCAATTGATCTCATTAATGGGATTAGGGACAGGCAAAATTAGCCAGGTTACTGCTCCTAATCATCCAGTGACTCCTGTTGGGACTGTGGGTCCCTGGGCCTTGGATGTGGAAAGGATTGGGATCAGCTGTGATTCCCTCTACAGCTGAATAGCCTCCTGATGCTTGTTGTCTGGGCTTGCTTGTGATGAATGGCCTCTTTGCCTAAGGCACCGGAGGATGGCAGGTGCTTGTAGAACTATTGTCCCATCTCCGCAGCATTGAGGGGACGGGAATCTGGTAGTAACTTCCAACAGAATGAGGCCCGTGTCTGTATCTGGGAGGAAGGGACTCTCCTTGTAGAAGGAACGAGTGGTGGTACCACCTTCACTTGGCTGGGAGGAGAATTGTTAATGGAATCCCTCTCCCCACAGGCGACCCTGTTGAAATACTTCCGCAACTACATGAGTGAGCATTTGTTGAAGGCGGGAGCCAACATCACTCCCCGGGAAGGAGACGAGCTGGCGAGGCTCCCATTCCTGAGGATCTGGTTCAGGACGCGCAGTGCGATCGTCCTGCACCTCAGCAACGGGACTGTCCAAATCAACTTCTTCCAGGTAAGCAGCCCTCTTTCACTTTCTTTCTTTGCCACTCGTTTGGAGAAGTACAAGGAATCCCTTATTTCTCCCCGTTCTTCCAGGATCACACTAAGATCATCCTGTGCCCGCTGATGAACGCGGTAACTTACATTGACGAGAAGCGGGAGTTCCACACCTTCAAGATGAGCCTGATGGAGGAGCACGGCTGCTGCAAGGAGCTGGCGAGCCGTGTCCGTTACGCACGCACCATGGTGGAGAAGCTGCTCAACACGAAAGCTGTCGCAGCACGGGTCAAACCCACAGCAGGAAGACCAGAGCTTCTGGCTGACTGACCTGTGTCTGCCCCTGGGCTGGACTGTAGGAATTATTTCCTTTTTGGGCAAAAAAATTTGTGTAAATAACCCCCATCCTTTTTTGTAAGGCTCGATTTTTGTATTAAAACACTTTTGAAATATCAGCTGAAACAGTGCGTTTTGGATTGAGCTGTGAAGGGGAGAAGCATGATGTCTCTCCATTATGTGTAGTGACTTGAGGCAGATGAGATCATGTAAATTGTAGGCTGTACATTGTGCGCTGTCAAACTTGCTTTCTCACTCCCTATTGTGCAGGTGTTCTCCAGCTGTTCCACTATACCTAAATGTCAAAAAGCACTTTACAAGCCTGAGTCCTACTGCTTCTCAAGCAGCTGTTGTATGTCTTGGCCACCTTCTCTGTCCCCCTCTTATTCTGACAGATGAAACCAGTGCAACCCTGTGGTTGAAGAGCTGCAGGGTATTTCCTAGACAGTTGGTGCTCTTGAATGGTGGAAGATGCTGTGACTGATTCCAGTTGGTGTATAGCTGTTTGGTTGAGACTGAAACAGGCACGATATGACTGTCTTTTGGCCCTATTTCTATTGCAGAAACTCTATCTTGAACAGCTTGACATACTTTTTCTGAACAACTTTATGTACAGCTGTCAACACTGGTCTGTTTAATAGAACATTTTGTACCTAATACAATTTTTTATGTAACATATTTTAAAAAATAAAGATGTGTTCTTTATGTGTTCTGTCTAAGTTGCAGTGTTTTTAGAGATTAGAAAAACAGGCACACTGTATCTGTTTACCAGTTGCTTCACAGGCATTAGTCCCACTGCATAACTTGTGGGGCCCTAGTTGATGTCCAGGTTGATGCCTAGTCTGTTAACGGACCCTTTACAAAATTTGTTCCTGATGGGCAGGCAGCAGGATTACTCCAGATTGTAAGGGACATCAGGTCCAATGACAGGAGTGCATCATGACATTAAACTGGTGCAAAGGCATGTTTAGTAGTAAGTTGACACTGGTTACTAAGAGTCTGTTGAATGTGTGTGGCTGGGGTATATGTATGTTTCTACAATAGCAGAAGGAACTGACTGCCAGTTTAGAAATTTTATTTTACCCACACCTTCCAATACAAAAGGAATTTTCTGCTATTTACAGTGTAAACTCTTCCATACAAACAGCAGGAAGGTGGACTTAAAACAGAAGCACTAAGTTTCTATTTTTAAAAAAAAAAGCAATAAAATGTTAATTTCCCTTCCTGCTCTGTTTAAAGCTAGGTGCCAGACTAAGTTGGCAATGTTGCTTAAGTTACTTGACCAGTACCAAATTATCATGGTCTTTGCTCTTTAAAGTAAGAACACTGTCTGAATAGGACATGATGCTCATGGGTTGTACCATGAGACATGGCTCAAACAGCCTCTTTGGTGATTTAGTGGGCAGCTTGTCAGAAAATTCTGGATGCTTTGCCCACAATTTTCCTTCCATTGGAGGAGTTGCAGGCATAAGACCTGTGATTGTCTAATACATGTTTTCTTTTTTTTTTTCCCTGCCCTACCTCTGTTTCTCACTGGGCTTTAACCATGGGAGACCTCAGTATCTGCTGGAAACCCAGTACAAATTCTCCACCACTTAATATGTAATTTTTCTTTTGCAAGGATCAAACTTGCCAGATTCAACAAGAAATGGTTGTGCAAGTGCGTTAGGAACTGGCTGGTGTTGCAAGAAACAGTGGTGCAGGTGCAAAGCCATTGAGAATTGATACAGCAAATGTCAAACACCCCTCTAAGGCCAATGTAAATGGCTTATAACCTGCAAAACAGCCAGCAAGCTCACTTTAATGAACAAAGTGCAGTCAGACCATTTTATTCTGTCTTGAAATATTCATAGCCCAGACTAAAGATATTGCACTTCAGAAAGTATCCAGTGTTTTATAAACCCTTATAACATTACAACTATTCCTACCAACAATTCATTCCTCCACAGCAACCCATTTTTCACCCACCTCCAATCTTTTGGCACTTTGATTTTCAATTGTACTATTTTTAAAAATATACTTAAAATTACTGTCTCCAGCATCATACAAACCAACAGCAGCTCCAATGTTACTGAGGGGATTCTCTCATCAAAACCATGACAGTGTCATGTATCAGAGCATTCAATAGTATACTCAGTCCTAATTGTGCAGTGCCCATTTTAAATCCATGCCATGCCTCACTGGTGGACAATGCATGCAGCCTGCAGAAAGTTGGGCGAGCCAAATAATGCTTGGCTCCCCCAATGAGCTGGCTGGTAAAGAGAGAGAGTAGCTCATACACGCAGAACTGGCAGATCCCCAGATTTGTGCTGAGTTAACTGCCACTCTGGCTGATATCAATGAGTCTGACAATAGGCTTCAGCCCTGTGGCTCCTGATCACTATCCAGTGCACTCCCACACCCCACTGCCCCCATTCTTCCTTCCTTTCCTAAAAGTGCAACCCAGCAAGGATTCAATGGCTGCAAGAGAGAAGATAAAAATGATGGTACACTTAAAGACATCAGAGGATGGTAATTCATTTGCTGATGTCAAATACAACTAAAATTCTTTTTAAAAAATGGGTTGTATAGATTTTAATTTATATGAAAATACTCTCTGTAGAAAAAGCAGGAGAGAGACGTACTCGCACGAGTCTGTCTGGAGCACAGCAAGCTCTCGGCGGTTCTCCCGTTGACACCTCTCAGTCACTGGTGCGAGGTCATGCTGCCCTAATGCTATCCTGTAAACACTCGGGGCCGGTGTCATAACTATCAGATTCTTCACAAATCAATGGCACAGTCTGATGACTTTTATTTCCTGAATCGACTACACTGTTCCAACATTGTGTGGAGAGCTGATGGTGATCAGTACCATATCTCTTCCTTCTTGAGTTGGTGACAAATCTTAAAGTTTTTAATCAAGTAACCTGTTGCCCTCCTGATCATGATTCTTTGTTACTAAAGAAACCATTCTTACAGTTTATAAATATAGATCAATGTAATGAAAGAATCTATTGTTCTGGCACCTTTACCTGTTGCCCTCTAGTCTTAACCTCTGCACCAGTCAGTGGCTGTCTGTATGGCACAAAATTCATGATTATAAATGAACAGAAATGACTAAACTAGAGCACCATTCCATTTTTCACCTGCCCAGTTTCCCCCGAACTATGCCTCCAGCACACAGTTGGCCCTCCTTAACCAGGAGAGAGAGATAGTTTTTCCCCCTAGTGTTAGGGTCATTGCTAGAAGGTACAGTAGTGTTATGGGTCACTGCTCTCTCCCTTGTGTCTCAGCTCCTCGCCTCCCTGCTCGACAGTCCATTTGACAATCTGCTAATGTACTGCCATGGGTGTGAATTTTAGCAGAGCGGTCTCCCAATCTGTGGTGGTCAATTTCACAATTTCTATGGGACTCCTGTCCAATCTTACCCATAAAGTGTCGCCAAAACAGGTTCATACTTTTGGGGTGGGATGGGAGGTTCCAAACACTGAGACTGTTGTGCCAGTGAAGGAGTTAAGTGAGCCAGATTTCACCAGTTCTCTGTGGATGTAGTCTTGTTCTACATGAAGCACTTCAGCTTGAAGACCATGTCCTTCAGTTCCACAGAAGGATACCACAAGCATGCCTGTGCTTCATGGACTTTTCTTCCTACCTCTCAGGCTCTGCAAAGTCTTTAATTTGGCACAGTTGAAGTGCACGTGAGTACAATGGTTCATTTTTTCCCGTCTCCAGCTCCCTGGTGATAGTACGGGTGAAAGAGCCTCTCGTGGCTGCATATCCGCATTGCGTTGTGCGTGTGCAACAGCAAGTTTGGGAATCGAGATGTGAAGTAGTGCACAAACTCGTCAGGTACCTCTCCCAGCGTCTCCTGTACGTCCAGAGGCAGCTCGTGGTAGTGATGTTTCTGTGAAGAGCCAATTTATTTCATGTTTATATCAGATTTCTGAAAACAATCTTTAAAACTATTACAAATTTGATCTGATGTGTAAAAAAATATATACTTTTTGTACTCATCAAGGTGAGTGATGAGCACAATGGGGAATGAAGCACTTTCTATTTCAAGCACCTACTGACAGCATCAAGGCTCCTATGTCAGGTATAATACAGCCATATGCAGAACAAAGCTCCCTCCACTCTGCCCCAAGCTGCTTAAACTCAGAAGAATGCTCCCTGCTGCACCAGTGTGACATTTTTCCATTTCCCACACCAGCCATCCTTATGGGTCTGAATGACTGACAATTAGTGCTTGATTAGGGGCTGTTTTGTACTGTTGGCCCTTGCCCACTGGGGACTGTATTGTGACCACCCAAACTAGTTTCACACAAGACACTTATGAAGTCTGAGGTAAACAACAGTTTACCTCAGGGTGGGTCTTTATTGATTTACAGTCAATCTGCAACAGACCATGCTTCAAAATTAATATTTTTGGTGATTTTTATTTGCGTTATTGAAGATATCTCTACAAACTCTCCAACCTAATGTCCCAGCTCTTAATATCTGCTTTTGAGAGTTTATTCAGTTGTGCAGCCCTCCCCACTCCAAGGATAAGCCCTACTCTCTGGGATTCCCTTCCGTCTCACCACATCTCTTCAAATCTTCAAAAGCCTTCTTAAACCTACCCCTTTAAAGGTGACTTTGGTCACCTTCCCTAACTCTTCTACCAACTCTTGCTTGATGTCCGAAGCCCTTTGGGATGTTTTGCTACGTTACAGGTACCATGTGAGTGTAAGTTTTTGTTGTGGCTAACGTTCCTCACCTTATTTCTCATGGCTCGAAGAAGGTCACGCACAGAGTTTCCTTTGTACGTCCGAAACTTTCTCAAGTCTTGGGAAAATAAAAGAAAGAAAAGTCACACTGTAAACTGGGTCTTCACTGTATTTTTAACTGTGTATTTCCAGTGTTAAACAATACCATCTACCGTCCTGAGGCACCTCACCTGTTTGCAGAGGGATGGAGATGTGCATCCTCCAGTTTGTTCTCACCACCATTCTTCCATCGGACTCCAATCTACCAATTATTGGCCCCTCTGATGGTTCCTTTTCTATCCGGTCACTCACGTCCTAATACAACACAAAGCAATCTATGAATGTGGCATTTCAGTACAATAACTTTCCAGAGTTATGTTTCCACACTTTTCAGTTTGTTTCGGGCTGTGCCTATTAGGGACCTAAGCAGCCCCAGGCTCAAAACCTGAAACCATAGAATCACTTATCAGTCCAACCAGACAGGGCGTAATCAGACTTTAACATAGAAAGTAAAACCATAAATTCTGGAAATCTGAAATAAAATCAGTGCTGCACTGATGGCCTAGTGGGTAAAGGCACAGCCCAGAGAGTAGCTGAGTCACACAAACCAAAAGATCCCAGATTCAATCCCTGGTTCACGCTGAGTTAGCATTAACCACTACACCAACAGATTGCTAGTCTAGTAACGTAACCACTACACTCCCGTACCCATCTGGTGGCTTCAGATCTTTCGTTGCATTTGATGGACTTAAACCCACAGAGTTTAAACTGAAAACCCAATCGATGTCCTTGTAATCTCAAGAATAAAATCTGCACCTACTTTGGTAGACAAAGAGCTGAAACCACTGTGGCTTTGGAATATTAAATGTTGGGACGCTGCACTGTGACTGGAGTCACCATTGGATTATAATCAATATTTCTCAGCTGTTCTTGTTCAGAATACCTGGGTTAATGATTCATTAATTTCACTACTAAGCATCCTACTTGAGTTATGCTGTTGTGGATCCTGTGTTCCTGCAATTAAAATTCCACCCACTTAAATGAGGAAAGGAAACATGAAATGCACGGCAGGTCGGTCAGCAGCTGAAAGAGAATGAGTTAATGTTTCGGGTGGGTGTGACCCTCCATCAGAATGTTACCCTTTCTGTCCTCTTTCAGATGCTGCTGAATATGCTGTGTAGTTCCAGCACTTTGCCTATTATTTATTTCAGATTCCAGCATTCATGGTTTATTTTTTTAAATCTTCAGATAAAGGAGAATTAAATGCTAATATCGGGGATGGTATTACACAAGCGTACAGCAACAAGTGCCATCATTAACCTGTCATTTGTAATCAGGAAACGAAACCCAGACTGTCTGAATGAGTTAGACATGGGTACAAATGAATGGGAACGGTGTATTGTGAACAATGATACTCATTTATGACATTGGTAAGTTCTGATCCATCAGGGAAGTTCTACACAAATGGTCTCTGGCCAGTGATTTAATAGTCAGGAACACAGTAAGAAGGGGTGACTGATGGGCAATATAACTGTCCTCTTCCTCTGTAAGATTTAGTGATTGTAGGGCTGCGCACCCGGAGCTGAGCCTCACCCTCTGGGAGTGCGTGTTGTGAAATTAGGGGTATGCTTCCTGAGATTTTCCACTCACAGCCCTGGGATTTCTTCATAGCAATCCCGGTGGGCAAGGCACTGCATCAAAGGGACATTTGGAAAATCAGTCCTTCCGGGGCAGTTCAGTACATATCCTTCCCTTTTACATTCCACCTACTTCATGCAGGCCTCACTGACCTGGTTGAATTTTTTTCCTGGGAGGAAGTTACCTGAAAGAATTGAAGCTGCTTTTCTTTAGTCCAGAAGAAGGGATGTTTCAGGACGGACTGAGTGGAGGGTCGCTGCTGTGGGTTCTCACTGATCATTTGTTCAATTAAGTGTCTACCCACAACATTCTCTAAAAAAGCAAAGTGATACCAACATCTTATATAACTGGGTTTTATTTTAAATTCATATTCTCCCCCCTTTCCCTATCAGTTATTGGACCGTGGGGGCATCACAGCCACGCCTAATCCTCCCTTTACCCGTGTGCATATGTGCACTTTCCAGCAGGGGTCACTGAACGATGGCGAGGAGCAGGAATCTTGATTGATTTCCCTTAGTCCATGCTGAGAACAGCTGCCACAACCAAGATCACACAGCTGAGGTCAGCACAGGTAAGAGGTTTGAGCCTGGGACCCTGCCAGCACAGTGTCGCAGTGGGTGCTGAACTAACTCACCGAGCCACCGGGTAGCTCAAAACTACTTTTTGCGACCTGAGCAAGAAGTCAGAGTGGAGGGAAAGCAACAGAGGGAACAATGTCAAATCAGAGCCACCACCAACAATGCTTCTTATACGGGAATTGAGCCCATTTATAACTCCTAATGAGCTCTGTCGGAATTACAGGTTGTGAAATCCCACTTCCTGATTCTCAGTGTTTTGTATTTTGAGGCAAAGAATTCTGTGGGAAAGTCACCATCTTTTTGGCTTATTAAACTGTTTTATCTGCGTTTTCATTAGTGCATTAATTTCCGTTGATGCTTTTGCTTGATTTATTTTGCACTGCAAAACTTGCCAGCACCTCTTCTTACAACGCTCTTGCTTGCAGCTACTATTTCTCCTGCAGCAAGTAAAGCGGGCACAATGGGCATCACTTTGGGGGCTCCGATGACACTCCTAGATCTGGATGAGGAGGAGCAGATCTTGGGGGTGAAGAAAGTTCAGTGCAACTGTACCTCATGCATTATGTATCCCAGGACCCACACTTACTGGCCCAGACAGTCAGTCCTGGGCATGATAAAGTCTTTGGCACCTCTGTTTCACAAGAGAGGCTCTCATATAGCTATGCCATCTCCTGGAGTCTGACCTCCAGACAACTTGCACCGCAGGGACATTCCTGTGGGTATGAAGGTCACTGCTGCATTGATCATTTACTTCACCAGATCCTTTCAAGGGATAACATGATCATTTCCACCATTCCCTCACAGCCCTGGAACGGCTGACAAATGTTTAAAATCTATTTGAACAAGGCTGAAACAATATATTTAGTGATTGCATCTGAACTGCTGACCAGATTTTCCAGATCTCCCATTAGGCTAGCTGCAGGCACAAGACTAAAGCTCTGCCCTGGGAGACTCAGTAATTATTTAAAATAATAACAAGCCCAGAAAATTGCAGCTCAGTTCCTTTTTGGCTAGCTTTGCAGCAGCAGCCAGCCATTCCCAGCGCTGTTGTTGCTGGGGAGCTGCAAAATCCAGGCTGTAATCATAAGTGGAAAAAGATGAATTTCTTACCGTGGTTCTCTTCCTTGAAATGTTCTAAAGTGTAAGTCCCTAATGAGATGTTGCTCTGCCGCCTGAACGAATCACCAAATGGATGTTTTCCCTCAGAAACCACGTAGTAAAAGACACAGCCTGCTGAGAAAATGTCTATTGCATATGTCTGTTGGGAAAATAGCAGTTATTTTTTAAAATGGTTCTGACACACATCAGTAGACAAATGACTCAATTTAGTTAAAAAATTTGGTTCCTTTTATTATAAAACCAACATTGCCTCCCCCTCCCTCCAACCATTTTAAAAGCTCATGTTAAGCATCATTTACTGCTTATCGGGTTAGTAACCCAATCCTGACGTCAGGTCTCCTCACCTGTCCTGAATCCTGACGTCAGGTCTCCTCACCTTACCTGACTCTCAATGGCAGTTCACACTCAATTGAAAGAATATACAGTTGATAACTCTCTTAATATGGAAAGGCTGGCCACATATGGAGTTATAAGTGTCAGTATTTTTCAGACATATAAATGAAATTCTCATACACTTCAGTGAACTTGCAGCTGAAAAGTCAGCCCATAAATCAAAAAATGCCAGAGATACATAGCAGGTTAGGTCCACATCTGGGAGAGAAAAGACAAGTTAACCTTTCGAATAGAACCCCTTTGTCAGCTCTGTTGTGACAGGTTCTGATTGAGGAGGCTCTCCACCGAAATGTTAACTTGTCTTTCGTCTGTCAGTTGCTGACCGACCTGCTGGCTATTTCCAGATTTTCTTTGTAGCTCTGTGATTTTGATCTTCTGAGGCCCTTTACTGAACGTGTTTAATTTTGAGGGTAAACGGAATCTCTTTGTGCCAACACTTACAGGCTTATCTTTAGGCTCCTCTCGCAAGACCTCAGGTGCGATCCAGCCCTCTGTTCCAGGTATGCCAGAGCGCAGGCTGAAACTGTGATGACCAGCAGACAGTTTCTTACACAGGCCAAAGTCCGAGATCACAGCCCTCACATTCCCGTGGGAGTTTGGCAGGGAGATGAGGATGTTGCGTGGTTTCAAATCACGATGGACTGGAAACCAGAATTTCAGAATCAAAGCAGAGGATCAGATTTGGCCAACAACAACTTGCGCCTTTAACATAGGAACTTGTCCCAAAGTCCCATAGAGTTGCCAGCCAGATACAGAGTTGTGATGGGGGAAATGTTATAGCAGAAGTGACCAACATTGTGGTCAACGAAGAAGGTTTTGAGAAGGCTTTGGAAAGGAGAGAGAGAGAGAGATAGTAGGGCAGAAGCATTTAGGGAGAGCAAACAAGAGCCGTATATTTAAGATAGCTGCAAAATGAATTAAAGGGAAGTTAGAAAAAAATTCTTTACACTGAGGATGGTTAGAATGTGGAATTCTCTACCACAAACTGTTGTTGAAGTAGAGTCCATAAATCCTTTTAAAAAAGGAATTATATAGTTTCTTGAAGAGGACGAAGATTAAAGGGCACGGGGAGCAAGCAGAAGAACAGATCAGAGTGGTGGGATTAGACTGAGTGGAATATTAAAGGGTATGGGGAGTGAGCAGGAGAGTGGGATTAGACTGAGTGGAATATTAAAGGGTATGGGGAGTGAGCAGGAGAGTGGGATTAGACTGGGTGGAATATTAAAGGGTGTGGGGAATGAGCAGGAGAGTGGGATTAGACTGGGTGGGATATTAAAGGGTATGGGGAATGAGCAGGAGAGTGGGATTAGACTGGGTGGAATATTAAAGGGTGTGGGGAATGAGCAGGAAAGTGGGATTAGACTGGGTGGCTCATAAGCAGAAACACCAATGTAAACTTGATGGGCCGAATGGGCTGATTTGTGCTGTAATATTTCTAGATTCTACATTGAATGTGAGAAGGTTCTTACCAATATTAAGGGAATGCAGATGAGCCAGGCCAGACATGGTCTGAAAAAGCGCTGTTACTGGATCCAGATCAATGTGGTCAAATTTGGAATCTTCCACATACTGAAAACAAATTGAAATAAAATATGTTTCACATCTAACCTAACAAAATGGAAAAATCACACCCATCAGGAATTATTGTTTACCAAGGTAAGGTAGTGATGTGGAATAGAACACCAGGGTCTACTGGTACCCAGTGTCAGAACCACACACTCCCACTTCAAGTACAGCATGGCTTAGATATAGAATAAAGTTCTCTCCACATTGCCCCATCAAACACTCCCCGGGCAGGTACAGCACAGGTTAGATATGGAGTCAAGTTCCTCTACACTGCCCCAATAATAGGTGTAAACCCCAGTGTAGAAAACGCATTCCCTAATGTAGCAACATGACACTTCCATTTCTCACACTAACCCGCCTGTCTGGCTTTTTGATACCCACTCGGGTGCAAACCCATCTCACTTATCTCACTGATGAACTTTAAAGCCAACAGAGGAAATTAATTTTCATCCCATCAGTCTTGGGTGGAGGGGGGGATTCCTGGAGGGAAGTGACTACCTCACTGAACTGCCCTCATTTGCAAGATTCTCAAAATTCACAGATCCCCCAAAACTCGGAGAAAAACCCTACAGAAAAGGACTTTGTACTCTTTTCTAACCATTTCAGGGTGACTCACACACGCGCCACACCAGGAAGCATCAACCAGGGAAAAGTACTTTTCGAGGAATCCACGTCCTTTAAGGGGCTCGCTTCCTCGTAGGGGCGACTAGGAATTCTGGGAATTCACCTTTTCCCTGAGTATGGAAAAACTTTGGCCCTTGACTAAAATCCTAAGATGGAAGGATAGGTGAGAGGTCACCAGACGAATCCACAACACACACATGGAATGTGGGAGAATTACTGCTTCAGACAAGTCTCTGTTTTAATGCAAAACCTACAGCAGGAGGTCAACACTCACTGCCATTGAAAGAGGCAACTGCTCCAGACATGGTGGGGCCATGTCTTTGTTTTAAAGCAAAACCGATCAACACCTAGGACGTTGGATACAAAAGGAAGCCTTGTGTGACAAGCTCTAAAAATCGGAATTAACAATGACCCATCGGGAGAAGCAATTGCAACATGACGAGGGACCATCAAAAATTCTTAAGGACTTTGTAAGAACTGTTTAAACAGACATGAAGTGTTTTTTTTTAAAAGTGACAAAGACCATTGTAAGAGAGGGATATAGAAGTGGAAACTCGAAATCTCTCTCTCTGGTTCTTGCTGGCTCTTGTGTGCTGCTTGTCTTGTTCTGCCTGTCTCTGGAAGGAAAGCAGCTTCCGGTGAAACCAACGAACCCTACGTGAGAGAACCGGTCAGCAGACCTGCAAGGGCAAAGGATTGTTCAACAGCTCGGGAGGCGACAGTTCAACAAGGCGAGGGGGCAATAGAGGGAAGGTCAGCAGCTCTAGAAGCAGCACAAGAAGAAACCAGAGCAACAGCCCCAGTGACCATCAGACACCTCGTGGCAACAAGGGCCTTACGAAACAACCAACCGAATATTGCCACCAACCAACCGGGTAATATTGGGCCACCGCGACCAAAGAAAACCAACTCGGGAGAAAACCGAAGATCCGCAAAGTTTCTACTCTACAATCTATTTCTGACTTACCTCTGGGTGAATTACTGTCAAGGATTTGTTTGGTGAGCATTATCTCTGGCCCTTTAGAGTCCAACTTAGCTAGTACAGTGGGATTGGGAGGGGTGAGGTATCTTTCTACTGTAATTTCCCTCGTGTGTACTGAAGTGTTCCCCATTTTATTAGAGTGTTAAGATTGTTGTGTTGTATTTTCTCTCTTGAATAAAGATCAAAGTTTCTTGCACCAAAACCAGTTGTCTGCTGCACTTTGTCACAACCCCCAAATAAGTCCAAGGTCTAGAACCCAGGGAGTGGGAGCAATTCGAACCGCTCAGAAGTCAGAGGCGAAGCTGACAGACACCACCACCCCCTACACATTGAAAGACGTTTTGAAGGAGACAAGTAATCGTTAACATGTTCAAGTGATCGTTAAAGACAGACGTTGCCCTCTAGCAACTTATTACAAATACTTTTAGTTTAAGGATTTTCAATGCCATGTTCATGTCAGAGCACAATTGTTCTACAAGGACTATATATATATGTATTCCTTGTATAATATATATACACAGTACATATTCCATATACTATATATATATATATATATATATATATATATATAAGGAATACACACTATATAATATATATATATACAAACATATACAAGGAATACATACTGTATGTGTGTGTGTATATATATATATATAGTATATAGTGTGTATTCCTTGTATTTATATATAGATATATACACACGCAGTATGTATTCCATATATATATATACACACACACATATACATACATACATGTACATATATACATTTATATTAAAAAAAACACTTATACAGCTTCTCAGCTTATCCCTTAATTCATTCTTTCATCAGAAACATATCCAGCCACCTGCTGAACCCATTAATGCTTCAACATTCCTCACTGATAACATATTTCATAACTCTATTATCCTTTACTTGAAAAAATAAACCTTGGATTCCTTTTAACCTCTGATTTCCTGATTTTGAACGTGTTTTCCCTGGTTTTTGAACTCTTCACCAAAGTGAACAATTTGCCTAGATCAATACCATAAACCTCCTTCATAATCTCAGAAACGTCAACTTGGTCATTTCAAAGTCTCCAAGGAGAATGGACCCTCAATTAAGGGGGTGTGCCCTTTGCTGGAAAGTAAGAAGAAACACTAAATCATTAAACAGAAAGCCTGTGACTCACCTCCTGCAGTGTGGCAGCGCACAGCTCGATTGCGATATAGTAGAACTGCTTGTCCCTTTCGGTACAGAAATAGCGAATGACGTTGGGGTGCTCATCAGATTCGCGAAGGAGCTGAACTTCACGGTCGGCAAAATTGAAGCACTCGGGGAGGATCCTTTTCACAGCAACAATACGGTCGTCAAAGCTGCCTCTGGGTCGTGAATAAGAAATCAGTTACCACAACAGATACTTACTGCAAACTGGAGAAGTAAAAATAAACATGTAAATCAAGACATAAAAATAGGAAATGCTGGAGACACACAACAGTTCTGTGAGCATCTGAGAGAGAAAAGATAGGGAAACGTTTCAGGCTGAGACCTTGCATTACATCCCTGACAAAGGGTCTACTCCTGAAACATTAACCTGTGCTTTCTACTTTAAGATATTGACAGACCTGCTGTATATTTCCAGCATTTTTTATTAACTTCAACCAGAAAAAAAAAAGACTTGCATTTATATAGCACCTTTCATGACCTCAGGATGTCCCAAAGCGCTTCACAACCAATGAAGTACTTTTTGAAGTGTAGTCACTGTTGTAATGTAGGATACGCGGCAGCCAATTTGCACACAGCAAGGTCCCAGAAGCAGCAATGTGATAATGGCCAGATAATCTGTTTTAGTGATGTTGGTTGAGGGATAAATATAGGCCAAGACTCTGGGGAGAACTCCCCTGCTCTTCTTCGAATAGTGCCATGGAATCTTTTACATCCACCTGAGAGGGCAGATGGGGTCTTGGTTCAACGTCTCATCCGAAAGACGGCACCTCCGACAATGCAGCACTCACTCGGTACTGCAATGAAGTGTCAGCATAGATTATGTGCTCAAGTCCCTGGAGTGGGACTTGGACCCATAATCTTCTGACTCAGAGGTGAGAGTGCTACTACTGAGCCACAGCTGACACAGATTCACAAGGTTTTCTGTAGGCATTCCTGTACAGGAAATGTGAATAAATGATCGGTCAAAATATAAATATTTCATGATAGAACTTCATTCTAAAGATTTGTACGTTCTCTCCATTACAGGAGGACAAGACATTCTAGGGTGCTCACTTCAACAAGAAGAGGAGGACTGACCATGTTAGTCAAACAAAATTTTGGTATAGCCTTGTTAATGATATAACTGATCTACTTCTGCCACTGTAACGCATGAAGTCAAAGTCAGATCACAGCACATGGATCTGAATCTGCTGGGTAAGTACGGTTAATAATTAATTGTTGTGCTGAACAGTGTTCGGGACTCGGGACTTGGCTTTGAGCAATGGTGTTCCCTCCCAAGCCTCCACCAATGTCAATCTGGAACTGAGGAGGTGCATGAGAAAGGCCTGGGGGTGATTCTCTCTCCCTCTATGTGGGGGAGAATTCGGCATCCACTCATCACCTCCTGCAGCAAAGGCGAGATCTGAAACTCGATGCCCCAGAGCATGAACTCATATCCCAGCATTAGGTGGTGAACCACATTCGTGCTCCAACACATATACTGAAACAATCATACTTTTAAATTGATTGTGGAGTTCACTGCAACCAGGGCCTCCATCTTTGCTACTGGTATACGGGCTACTTTCTTAATATCAGCTGCGATATTTTCTGATCCATTCTATTACTGGCTGTAAGCAGGATCACATATCGCCTAGGATTTCCCTCGCCTTACCGGAACACAAACGTTCCCTCGGCTCCATGACCTAGCACGTCTTTCGGGCTGAAGGAAATCTTTCCGATTGTAACCAAGTTGGTTCCAGTATCTAGATCAAAGGGAAGACAGAACAATGTTAATCTCTCGAACATCAGCAGGACCATTTGTTAGTCGAAGTTCGATATTACAAATATTTTTGGGGAAGGAGCAAAAAGGAAGGAGTACACTCAACTTATTACTGTTCTTCATCGAGATCTGAGCTGCTCGCTTCAACACCAAGCTCGAGAACAGATCAGTGGAACAGTTTGGTATAAAGGGGAATTGTGATCAGTTTGTTAGAAAAAAAGCATAATAATACATCAGAGGATTTTGTTATGTTTTAAAATAATTAGATTCTTGAAAAAGACAGCCCGTATGTAACACTGTGTGGAGAGAGGAGAAGGAGCCAAGCAGGGCATTCCACGGAATTTAGGGGTCCATTTCATTAAAGCTGCCAGAGTAGGAGAAGAAACTTCCTGTTTCCCATTTCACATTAAACCCCTGGTATATGGGGTAACTACTCCGAAGGCTGCACAGTTAACTCATTATTTCCATATCTGTTAGGGCTCTTTATGTTAGACCTATATTCCTGATCAGTTAAACAAGCACTGAATATCCTCAGACGAAACAAAGAAGGAATAAGGAGGGGGTGCATCACAATATAATTCTGCCTCATCAAGATTCACCCACAAGGCAGGCTCCGAAACTCAGACGATAAAACCGGAGGTAGTGGATGGGCCGACTGTTATACATCGTGCCTGATTCTCCTCTCCACTGAATTCAATGGAAAAGAAAAATCGGGTAGAGTATATAACAGGGGGCCAATCCGCTACCTCTGGTTTTCTGCCCCCTCTTAAGCTGAAAATGATCTCATATAGTGTCTGTCAATGGGGAGGCAGCAAGTTGGACAAAATAACAAAGAGCGAGATAAATTAAATCAGAGAGAGAATCAGGCTGGAACACTCACGAACTCCCAATGTCTAGGACGGTGTATAGTGATGGCTGACAGAAAGAAAGACAGAAGGAAAGAGGGAAAGAAGAAAAGAATGAAATGAGACTGGACAGCTATAGTAAGAGAGAGACAAAAGCAAAATGAAAAAGACTATAGCCTAGAAATTACTGTTTGCGATATTAATGTAAAAAATTTCTCTCACTGATTAGACATTTTTCTTTTGGCTGTTTTGATGGAGACACAAATCCATTTAAAATACAAAAGTTACCTCCGTTAAAAGCAGACGGGGCCATCATGTGAAGATGCTGGGCATTTAATCTCTAATGTCTAGGTATATACTGGAAGGTTGTCCCTCCACCACTAACTTTCCAGGAGTTGCTGATTTTTCAACCTCGATGGGACGGTACATTACATTCTGTTATCTGAATCCTTTTCCAAATTAAAAAGAAAATAAACCAAATTTCTAAAGTGACATGGAGAAGCCCAAATACTAACCAGCCACTATTCCATCGTAAAAGGCAGTGCCATTGTGCAAACTGTAGCTGGAAGGTTGCTCTGAGGATTGATTGCTGCTGTCTTGAGCTGTGGAGGTGGATCCCTGGGAGACCTGAGCTGCCTCTTCTGAGAATTCTGGAAATTCTGTCCTGAGCTGGTTGGCAGAGGGCTGAAGCAGCTGGAACTTCTCTTCCAGGTGTGGCTCCAGCTGTTGCTGCTGAAGTTTGGATGAAAGTAATGATTCAGAGCATGCAGGTTAACTTTCATAACAGTAGATCAGAGTGCAGACAGATTGGTTCCTGAGGCAAATGCTCACCATAAAAAAAGTTCAAACTCTGAATCCTTTTCCCAACCTGCCAGACTAAACAAGGACATAACATTATGGCTCATGGTTAGCAGGTAGTACAGCTTCAGATCAGTAGAGGGCAGCTGGGTCTCACTATAACATCCCAGGTTAATGGAGGGGAGCTGGGTCTCACTATAACACCCCAGGTTAATGGAGGGGAGCTGGGTCTCACTATATTAGGTTAATGGAGGGGAGCTGGGTCTCACCATAACATTAGGTTAAAGGAGGGGAGCTGGGTCTCACTATAGCACCAGGTTAATGGAGGGGAGCTGGGTCTCACTATATTAGGTTAATGGAGGGGAGCTGGGTCTCACCATAACATTAGGTTAAAGGAGGGGAGCTGGGTCTCACTATAGCACCAGGTTAATGGAGGGGAGCTGGGTCTCACTATAGCACCAGGTTAATGGAGGGGAGCTGGGTCTCACCATAACATTAGGTTAATGGAGGGGAGATGGGTCTCACTATAACATTAGGTTAATGGAGGGGAGCCTGGTCTCACCATAACATTAGGTTAATGGAGGGGAGCCTGGTCTCACTATAGCACCAGGTTAATGGAGGAGAGCTGGGTCTCACGATAACATCCCAGGTTAATGAATGGGAGCTGGGTCTCACTATAACATTAGGTTAATGGAGAGGAGCTGGGTCTCACTATAACATTAGGTTAATGGAGGGGAGCTGGGTCTCACCATAACATTAGGTTAATGGAGGGGAGCTGGGTCTCACTATAACACCAGGTTAATGGAGGGGAGCTGGGTCTCACTATAACATTAGGTTAATGGAGAGGAGCTGGGTCTCACTATAACATTCCAGGTTAATGGAGGGGAGCTGGGTCTCACTATAACATTAGGTTAATGGAGGGGAGCTGGGTCTCACCATAACATTAGGTTAATGGAGGGGAGCTGGGTCTCACCATAACATTAGGTTAATGGAGGGGAGCCGGGTCTCACTATAACACCAGGTTAATGGAGGGGAGCTGGGTCTCACCATAGCACTAGGTTAATGGAGGGGAGCTGGGTCTCACCATAGCACTAGGTTAATGGTGCAGAGCATAAGGCTCTGCATACTCAAAAATAACACTTACTTTTGGATGCATAATTAGAAACGCCACCCAGCCTCCTACTAGGACAGTGAATATGATCATAGTCAGGATGTCCTGGTTTCTCAATTCAGGCATAATCTCTGTTGCAGTCTCCTGATTCATTTCATTATCCATCCGATAACCTTCGTCAAGTGTGCTCGATTGCATCTGGTCAGTCTGCGTCATAAACTTAAGGAAAAGCAAGAAGTTGTTCAGTTTAAAAGATATATATATGCTCCTATATAAAGTTACATCTTCCAATAAATGTAACTTGTAGCTTAGCCTGAAATATATGGTCTGCTGGCTTGTTATTTTCCCACCTATCAGAGAGGTTATGAGTAAAGAGTGGGCATCCCAAACTACTTCTCGTGTGCATCCCAGCAGTTCAAGGTCCGGTTTTTAATCCTGAAGCAATCTATCCAAGTCATTTCAAGCACAAGGTTAAATTTTAGTTCATAGGAGGCATGGGCCTATCTATGGAAGCTGTTGGGTGAGCATGAATAAAAAATAGCGAGAGAAAGCCCAATTGTAGCACACATCTTAGAACCTTTTCTAATGCCCTGAGGTCTTCCGTTCTATAATAATGTTATATTCAGCACAGTTTATGGATTACATTTCACTGTTTTCAAGAGTCAATGTGAACGGGAACTGGAGGTGCAGATTTGCACCCAATGAAGTGCACCAGGCAGCAACATGCTGCAAGGTGACAGGACGTAAATTCATTATTGTTATGTCCTAGCCCTGGAAGTAGCTATGTCACTGGAGGGAGGGAGGGAGGGAGGGAGGGAGGGAGGGAAAACCAGAGAGAATCATTCCAGGTGCATTCCTTGCAGCTGGATTTAAAGCAGCTCTGGTGCCCCTCGCCCGCTTTATATGGAGATAGTGCACATCATGACAGACAAAAAAGGGCATGGATACAAATCACCTTAGAAAAATAAAGTGAATTGCCTGCAACATACTTCATCGAGAGTCCTGGTGTTAGTCTTTGTAGTGATGACAGCCTCATCGTTCCTCTTCAGTGGATCAGGAAACGCCCTCAGGATTGTGGTGTGTGCTACTGGTGGCAGCTCATGGTGACCTTCAAATAATAAAAATCAAATGGGCTGCTCGATTCTTTCAATGAAAAGGTTCTCTACCACTATTCCAAATGAAAGCTTAATGTACAAGGCAGTATATAAAGTAAAGTTTTAACTGATAGTTGCACATCAAAGAAACTACAAACCATGCCCCGCTGCCTGCCATGTGGCTCATTTCACAAGTGGCTGCAGGTGTATGCACCTAGTGTTTATAGGAACAGGAGGAGGCCATTCAATTTTCGTGCCTGCACTAGGTGTATGCACCTAGTGTTTATAGGAACAGGAGGAGGCCATTCAGCCCTCGTGCCTGCTCCGCCATTCAATTAGTCATGGCTGATCGGTACCTAATTCACAGTCATTGCATTTCAACAGCAATTCACTGTGACTTTTCAACAATGTGATAAGCACTATATGAATGCAATCATATATTTTTAGCATGGCTGGAGAGAGTGTAATCCCATATTTTGTCATATGAGAAGGGACAGCAATCCAACCAAGCCAAAAAGGAAGATCTCACAGCATCTTAAACACAAACACCCGTACTCCTAAATTGGAAGCAATCATGTTGACCTAAAAATCTTGTCACATTGTATTCACTCTATCCAAAGACACTGTGACACTTAATGCATTTGTATAAAATTGCATTAAGGCCTTAAATAAAGTGTGTCAGTATGGGTCAGTTGGTAGCACATTCATTTCTAAGTCAAAAGGATTGTAGGTTGGAATCGCATACCAGGGGTTTGAATTCTTAGGCTGACACTTCTCTAATTTGCCTGCTCTCAAGGGAATTACCCCAGAGCTGCTCACCGCCTTCCTCAAATGGCTCAAATGAGATTGGGAACTCACTGGGTGCGGAAATTAGTGGTGCAAGAGAATCCATGTATTATTACTGCAGAGCGAGTCTGTGCAACTGCACGTGTTTTTAAATTAAGAATATTCTGTGTTCAAAGATCATGGGTTTCCTGGTCATTACAAGAGCTGGGAGGTTATTTATATACCTATGAAGAGCCATTGGTTCTTGAGGTTACCAGATGACAGGATGCTCCCCTGTGGATATTTGACGTGAGTGCTTGGAGTTCTTTCGCACGCCCCTCCCTCCCGCACAGTGACATCATCGGTTGTGGGGCCGTCAACGCGGGCAATGGTGATTCCACGAGGCTGGGGAAAAGGCAGCAAGTTCAGTATCTTTTTCAGATTAAAACAAATTCCTAGCATTCTCTAAAGAGAAGTAAATTAATAAAAGGTGAAGGAAGTACATCCTATTTCAAGTACTTTCCCAATCCATCTGAAAAACAAACGGTTGCTAAGATTCCCTGTTGACGGTTATAAATTTTTTAGGCTTCGGAGACTCACTGTTTCCCTCCAGTGCTGTAATCCGATCAGGCATCTTTACTACCACCCTGGAATATGGATTTAGCTGGGACCAAGTGACTTCACAATGATAGTATGATGGTCCGCACAGAGTTGCGTACTTACCACTACAGCGACACCTTCGTGGACAAGTGATGTTGAGGCATAGAAGGCAGATTCATGCTTCCCGACATAAAGTGTGGGACTGTGACAAAAGGACAAGGATTAAAAATACATAGCATGTTAAATTACTGGAAAAAGTTACATCCACTTTCATGAACACAAAACAAAAATAATGACTTCAGTTAACGGTACTCATTAACCCAGCTGATGTATTGTACGAGAGACAGATTCTAATACTGATCAGAGAATTTTTCTGCTTTAACTGTCATGCTGCGTGAGGTCATTGATAGCTACTGTCGACACAAGTGCATGGAACAAAACTCCCACATAAAAGTTAAACAGTGTACGTTAGAAACAATACAGAAAACGTGCAGTGATTTCAATGCTGTGATCTATTATTGGGGCTCACGGTTGTGGCATGAAGCACAGTAAGCACATGGAGTAGCATTGTGATTGAGTTATTAACAAAACAGTTCACGCAGGGCTCAATGAGAATACTTCCTCCCAATTACATCCATCCTTCCACAGAATTCTGGAATTCCAGAACTGTACAATTGGGAGGAACTGTAATGACTAGGAAAATTAATAGAAGTTATTATCTCCTGGCCGGCCACCCATCTTCCACCTTTCATAAACTTGATCTCATCCAAAACTCTGTTGCCGCATTCTAATCCGCACAATGCCCCACTCACCCACCACCCCTGTGCTCACTGACCGGGTCCATTAATGCTTCAGTTGTAAACTTATCATCCTCATGTTCAAATCACTCCATGGACTTGCCCCTCCTTATCTCTGAAACCTCCTCCAGCCCAACAGCCCTCTGACAACTCCGTGCTCCTCTAACTCTGGATTCTTGTGGATCCCCCACTCCCTTTGCCTCACCATTGGCGGCCATGCCTTCAGTGTCTAGGCCCTAAGCTCTAGCATTCCCTCCCTAAACCTCTTTGTCTCTCCACCTCTCTCTCCTCCTTAAAACTTACCTCTCTGACCAAGCTTTTCTTCACCCCTGTTAATATCTCCTTTTTTGGATCGGTGTCAATATTTGTCTGATTACACTCTTGTTAAGCGCCGTGGGACATTTTACTATGTTAAAAGTGCTATATAAATACAAGTTTTTGTTTTATATTATTCATTGAAAAGCTGTGGTTGGAAGAGACAAAGCCTTGCCTTATAATGGCAATCTCAAATACAGCTTCACAAGTTAGAATGTAAACTCTGAGGAGTTCAACTGTATCGCTAATAAAGCCGTGATATTAGTTGGAGCACTAACGCATGGCATCAGTGGTGAGCTGCAAGTTTGATTCCTTCTGCCCTCTGAGTTTACAATTTCAGTCTTGTTGTCGTGGGGAGGGAAAACAGAAGGAACAGCCTTCCCAGGCACTTGTGTGCACTTCCCGGCAGCTAGCGCAGTCAGGTAATGGTGAAGCCCTGTGACCAAGTCACTGATTTGCACTGCATTACCAACAGAAGCTAGAGAAAAAACAAAAAATGGAAAGAGAAACTAGAGCATAAATAAGCGTTAGAAAAGTACTGTTTTTCTGAGAGCCTTTGCCTTGCATATCATAATATTTCTTTTAGTGCTGGTAATGAAAACCAGTCGTCATCCATTATGCTCTTGGGGATTACACTGGGATTTAGAAAGGATCAACTTACACCAGTTGGGTCTTTGTGGTGGAGGGCTCTTTTGGGAACTGGTACTTCCACTTTATCATTCGGATGTCTTGAGAGTTAAAAGTGAGGTACCGCAGAGTTTCCATGGCAACGTTGAGGTGAGGTATCCGGTGAAGGCTTTCCTGTTGCCAAATGTACATCCCCACCACAGGGGAGCCGTAGTTCTGCATCCAAAGGACATCACCTGATTCCCTGTCTACGGTCACCACCAAACCGTCCCCGTTTGATGCAAAGTGAGCCATCCCTGGGCAAATCAGAAACATGGAGATCGTGTCAATTTCACCCTCCCAGGGCTGATTTCAGCAATGAGAAACTGAAACTTCACTAACGAAGTGGACTCAAATTACAATGTTCAAAAGATTTTAACAGGCAGTGACTTCATGAATATGTAACTAAAGTTTTTAAATTAAAAAAAACAAAACTTACTGTAGTCTGTGTTCTCGTTGCACAAAGGAGCGGAATAGTCGTAGTAGGTAGCATTCCAGTAAAGTTCACGAGTTTTGGTGTCATACATGGTGATCATATACTCTGTCATGTTGTGAAAAGGAAAAACTCACTATATAGCTTCAGAATTTTTCTTTATGAATATAAAACAAGCAATTTTACAGAGGATTAAATGTCACTGTCCGAATATTGGCCATTCATCTGCAGGACTTGATATCAGCTCAAATACAGTGGATGAATGCTCCCTGACACTACATTTCAAATGACAGGATCTGGGTATGGACTTTCAAAAGGCATTTGATAAAGTACCACGTAATAGACTTGTAAGCAAAATTAAAGCCCATGGGATTAAAGGGACAGTGGCAGCATGGATACAAAATTGGCTAAGGGACAGAAAACAGAGTAGTGGTGAACGGTTGTTTTTCAGACTGGAGGGAAGTATACAGTGGTGTTCCCCAGGAGTCGGTATTAGGGCCATTGCTCTTTTTGATATATATTAACGACCTTGTCTTGGGTATACAAGGAATAATTTCAAAGTTTACAGATGACACAAACCTCGAGAATGTAGTAAACAGTGAGGAGGATAGTAACAGACTTCAGGAGGACATAGACAGACTGGTGAAATGGGCAGACACATGGCAGATGAAATTTAATGCAGAGAAGTGTGAAGTGATGCATTTTGGTAGGAAGAATGAGGAGAGGCAATATAAACTAAATGGTACAATTTGAAAGGGGGTACAGGAACAGAAAGGCCTGGGGTGTATGTAAACAAATCTTTGAAGGTGGCAGGACAAGTTGAGAAGGCTGTTAAATAGGCATATGCGATCCTGGGCTTTATTAATAGAGGCCTAGAGTACAAAAGCAAGGAAGTTATGCTAAATCTTTATAAAACACCAGTTAGCCTCAGCTGGAGTACAATGTTCTATTCTGGGCACCACACTTTAGGAAGGATGTCAAGGCTTTAAAGAGGGTGCAGAAGAGATTCATTTGAATGGTACCAGGGATGAGGGACTTTAGTTATGAGGAGAGACTGGAGAAGCTGGGGTTGTTCTCTTTAGAGCAGAGAAGGTTATGAGGGGATTTGATAGAGGTGTTCAAAATCATAAATAAGGAGTAAATAAGGAGAAACTGTTTCCAGTGGCAGAAGGATCGATAACCAGAGAACACAGATTAAAGGTGATCGGCAAAAGAACCAGAGGCGACATGTGGAAACATTTTTTTTACGCAGAGAGTTGTTATGATCTGGAATGCACTGCCTGAAAGGGTGATGGAAGCAGATTCAATAGTAACTTTCAAAAGGGAATTGGATAAATACTTGAAGGGAAAACATTTACAGGGCTATGGGGAAAGAGCAGGGGAGTGGGACTAATTGGATTGCTCTTTCGAAGAGCCGGTACAGGCATAATGAACCGAATGGCCTCCTTCTGTGCTGTAACATACTATGATACTATCTGCCTGAGATTTTGAGTCAAAATTGCCATTATGCAGTATAGTCACTGCTATCTGTCATGGGAGAATAATATTCTCCCGCAAATATAAAAGTAAACCAACTAGCACATATTGTATAAACTGACAGTAGGATGGAGTTAGAGGTTTGGGACATTTTACTACGGTAATGATGCTATATCATAGAATCATAGAAAGGTTACAACATGGAAGGAGGCCATTCGGCCCATCGAGTCCGCGCCGGGTCTGTGCAAGAGCAATGCAGCTAGTCCAACTCCCCCGCCCTTTCCCCGTAGCCCTGCAAATTTTTTCCTTTCAAATACTTATCCAGTTCCCTTTAGAAGGCCTTGATTGAATCTGCCTCCATATGAATACAAATTGTTGTTGTTGTATCACAACCTGAAGCTTCCAATTCCAGTGTTATTCTATTTATCAAACAGATGTTGTGTTTGAAGTTAAGATGTGAATAATCTCGTAATCATACTCGACATAGGCTGGAACTGTGTAGTTTTCAATCCTTCAACAAAGTAAACTTGGAGGGTTGTTCTGTTTGGTCACAGTACCCCACTCCTGCCACTAGATGTCACCGCCATCCTGTATTAAGTACACCAGTGATAGGTTTTATAGTCCCTAACACTAGTTCACTGGCCAGCTAGTCTCAGGGAAATTGTTTAAAAATTATGTTGAGCCATATCCTGTCCTCCAAACACTGTCATTTTCTGCCCTGCGAATGGTTACAGTGCACGTGACCATGATCCTACCCATGCGAACAGAAGAATTACTAGGAACACGAAAAGTCCATTAAGCCCAGCCATCCCGCCCTTTGTTGGTTTCATCCATGTCAATCTACTATGTTTCTCAACCCCTCTCTCTCCAGGAACACCTCCAAGACGCCTACTGAACCCACTTATACTGTCCGCTTCAAAGTCCCCGCACCTCTTAATTTATTCCACACCCTATTAAAAAAAGTTCCACATGACTTCCCTTCATACTCCCAACTCATTTTTAACTTGTGTCCCTGGGATTTGGACCCTTCACCATAGCGAACAATTTTCCGGATCAACCGTGACAATTCCCTTCATAATCTCGAAAACTTCACTTAGGTCACCTCACTGTCTCCTCTTTTCCAGAGCAAACAATCCCGACGACCCGAACCTTTCCTCATAACTTAATTCCTGATACCCGGAGTCAGCCTTTAAGTGCTCTCACCTGTCCGCCCAATGTACAGGAGGGGGGCGGATGGACAGATGTTCTCCGACATATCTGTGGTCAGTGTGGTCTGCTTTTCACCAGTCTTGGGATCCACTACAAACCATAGGTCCAGTTTCTTACCTGGTGCAAGGAAAAGAACACACATATGTTAAAACTTACAACTGGGCAGCCAAGTGTCAAAATGCAAAACTATAACAAATATCTGTCCCATTTTAAAACAGCTTCTGCAAAAAGAACATGGAAGTCAGAAAAAAAAAGCAGAATTATTAAAATAAACTGCAGTGGTACCCAATCACAAAAAGACACAATAAAATGATGCAGTACACCCACCAGTCTGCTGTCACGGAGATAACAGGGTCACAAATGACTCCTTTGAATTAGTCAGTGAAATTGTACAGTTCTTAAAAATATATTTGCCCATAAAGCAGTAGATGTGTGAAATAGACTAGCACTGAAAATAGTTACTGTTGTGTCAACTTCTTTAAAAGGAGCTGGGTAAATATCTGATTAATACAGGATTACAGGTTCTAAAGGTAAGCACACACAAAGATGGCCAGCGACTCTGGAACACGATGGTTCCTGTACTTCTGGGACCACGCAGGTCTCATCTGTGGAATGTAATCAGTCCGGGTTGAATAAGGTAGACTGTAATGTTAGACTGAGATCCTGGCGTTTTACTTTCAGTGGCAGCTTGGAATAGCACAGACCATTCCTCGCTTACCTGTGGTTATTCTTCTGTTTCAGGAGATTGAATAAGTTGGCTGGATTCCCTGACAGTGCAAATTGTGCACAGTTTGTTTGAAGGAATGGGTGCGGTTGGCCTTTTCTCATCCAATATTTCGTCTTTCTGAATTGTTTCGTCCCTGAATTAGAATTCTCTTAAACTCTGACCTATTTGCATATCTACCATGGATACACACACAGGCACAAGCGCGCGCGCGCACACACACAAAAACATGAGTGTGCGCAAACACACACACAGAAACACAGGCACTGTAATATTGAAGCCTTTCTGACCTCATTTGAAAAAAGGCTAGTAGAAGCAGCGCAGAGTGCTGCTCCAATGTTCTGCGCCATTGTGCGATAGGACATTGGTTCAGACCTGTGGTTACCTATAAAGCGAGTCCCTGAGTTTGGCTGTAGTGTGATGGGGAGGTAGTGAGTGGAGAACAGGTGCTTTCTTCCTGGGAAGGAGAGAAACATTGGAGGACAACTCACCACCAACGCCCTGTCGTGCACCTCTCCGTGCTGGGAAAAGAGCAGCATTGCTAGAGACGGGAGCACTCACTCTCTAAGTTAGGGAATAATGTGACGTGTGACCCGGGAAGCCTTAATCTGGGAGGGAGAACTTTACTTACATAAAATTGATTTTCTATAACCAGAAAAATGCAAAGAGATAAAGAGCAAGTTAATAAACAAAAAATCTTCACCTGTGTACAATATTCCATCAGAGCTACGACATGGAGAGGAATGCACCAACTCAGGGATGGTAAAAGGGAGTTTCTGAAATAAGAAACAATAGTATTTGACAATAAACAGAGAGATCAGACAGGCTTTCAGGCAATGCCCCCGATGAGGTGGTTTTTAAGCTTTATGTTGCCGTATTATTTAGAAAGTGTGATGACAATATGTATTGTTAAAAGGCAGATTTTATTTATAATTAGAAAATATATGCCATTTGTTTGGTTGTCAGTCAGTCATTAAAACCAGGCTGCCTATAGATGCCTTAAGGTCTCAGTATGGTGCTGTCCTCTCTGCCAGCTTCCGTAGCTGTCCACTCATTGTCACTCTTCCACCCTGTGTCTTCCCATATTCAGTCCCACCAACCCAACTGTGGGCTTACACGTGGTATTTTCCTAGCTGGGACCTATTCCATTACCTTCCTAAGGTGCCGATCTACAGCCACACTGTGCCCATATACTGCCCACAATAATCTTCTCAATGTAACATACAGTTACTGCACATGGGTCATTCCTTCTCATTACCTCTGTATTGGTCACTTTGTCCTCCCAGCTGACAATTAACATTCTCCTTGCAGAGGGAGTTACCAAAACACCCAGCCTCTGTTTCTGCACCCTCATCAATGTCCAGCCTGCAACAACAGTCCTGATGTGTATGGTGGCTATGTTCACCTGAGGTGCTGGACAAATGTTAGCTTCCCCGTGCAGAGCAATTTGTTCCTGTCTCAAAAACAAACTCACCCTGCTCTAGCACTCTTTCCTTAGCTTATAGCGTGACACTCGGACACGTGCATAAAGTCCTTGGCTTGCAGCACAGGCACTGAGCTCTAGGAATAATGCTCCTGTCCTCTCTCACTGGCAGGGAAGATTGTGCACCACAAGTGAAACAGTATTTTAATAACCATATCACAACTTCAGGTCCTTTTATTGACAGTGTGAGGGAAGAAAAAAAGTCAATTACATAAATTGTACTGCATTTTACAATGAAGTCTAAAACAATACACATAAGATACACCAATATTTATCAGATTTTATATTCGTATTACTTGAAAATACAACACTGATTTTCTCTGCATAGTTTCTCACCCTCTGTATTTTGAAGAAAGCACAGTTTAGGTTTTACATTTTGCTGGTTACTATATGAATCACAAAAAAACGAAGGTAGCAATGAGTGTACAGGACTAAACTGTTCCGTCACCAAACACATTTTATTCCAGCCATTTTAGTTTTCTACTTTCACTGGGTGGAGATCACCTGGAAACAGGCCGGTAAATCAGCATCTTCAACCACCAAAATGGAAAGCATTCCTGTCATTAACATGACTTGGTCACCTGATAACGACTGCATCAGAGAGTTGGGTCATGATTTTGACCGGGAAGGGGGCGGGGAGGTCAAATTGCAGACAGGAAACCTGAAAGTACAGGTTTGTTGGTTTGCCGTCCGACTGACCGGCTTGATTGACAAGCTGGTCTCAGTTGGACAGGAGAACAGCCAGGGAGAAGACGTGTTCAGGTAAGTCTTTGTTTGTATGGATGGGAGGGGGGGGATGGGTGGGCATGGGGGAAGTCAGTCAGTCATGGGGGGAGGGATCGGGGGTCAGTCACGGGGATGTGACGGGATTGGGGGTCATCAAGGGGGTCTGTGATCGTTGGGGGGGGGGGGGCGCGGAAATTGGGAGTTCCGCAATCGTTGGGGGGGTCGTGGCAGGTAGGTTTGTTGGGCCTGGGCAAAGCACTCCAGCGCCTCTGGGCCCACAATCTGTGCCAGAAAGGCACCTACCCATTAGTTTCGGGCCTTCTTGCCTTCTTTCAAGTGGCAAGAAGGAGTAGGCCTGGGAATCCCGGCCCACTGGGGTTGAAATTGGAAACTCTGGGGAAATGGAGGCCCATAGCCTTCTTGAAAGGCTTTAATCACCAACCCACCTCCTGGGAGCGGGTTGGTCGTCAGCCCCTCGTCCCGTCCCAGTGAAAACCGGAAATGGGCAGGTTGGAGGCAGGTCCGAAATGGTCGCAATTTTGAATGCCGTCCCCAACCCACCCGTTCTTCCCTTTTAAAATCGTGCCCATGATCTCTTCCCCTCTAGTCCAAGCACATGTCCTAGTGGATCATGCAAGGAGCAGAACACCAAGAGTATTGGTGATGTTAGGATTGATGAGTATTCTGGAATTTTGCTTGATTACTTTTGGCGATCAGGGAATATCTATACAGAACTTTCCTTCAAGAGATTCAATGGGTGGGTAGAGTTCATGATAGGGTAGATTGTACATGGGGTGTGGAATGAGGTTCAGTGGGAGGGTAGAATCCATGATAGGGGAGATTATACACAGGGTGTGAAATGAGATTCAATGGGTGGGTAGAGTCCATGATAGGGTAGATGGGGTGTGGAAGGAAATTAAATAGGTAGCCAGAGTCTATGATAGGGTAGATTGTGGGTGGGACGTGGTAGGAGATTGTAATGGATGAGTAGAGTCTATAAAGGGTAGACTTTAGGTGCAGTGTAGAAGGAGCAGGCTTGATGGGCTCAAATGCCTAGTCTTATTCCAGGCTTTCTTTTGTTATATTTTATGTAAAGTCTGAAGCAAGACAACTACCTTCTACTGTACATTAACAAACAACGTGAAGTTTGGACTTTTCAAATAATCGAAAAAGTTGGAACAGCATTTTAAAAATGAACCTGAGGATGTAGAACAGATACCAGAAGAGGTAACACTTTTGGTGATGTAGCTGAACGATCCAATCAGGATTGAAACTCACCTTCGGGGTTAATGAAATGTTCTGCAACTTACCATTAGCCCCTCTTTAGTTTTGCCTCCCATGACATAGAGGCTGCCGTCATTTGGATCTGGAAGAAATGCTGGCCTACAATCAGAACAGAAACAAGTTTCTGTATAAAGCAGACATCAAACAGACACTGCATTACAGAAGGAGAGACTGCCTGAATGAATAACATAAACAAAAGGCATTAGCTGCATTTAATTTGGGTTCAAATGACATTCAAAAACCATTAGCAACTGTCTCAGGATTTATAAGACAATCTGAATCCCTCACTGGAACTACCAACCTGCATGTCAATCCCTTTTATCCCAGCAATCTCTTCTATATTTTCATACCATCAAAAGCACAGACTTAATAGGCTAAATGACCTGTTTCTGTGCTGTAACATCCGACGGTTCTAGTGTTCTTCTGTGGCATTGCAAACAGTGAACTTGGCAGATGCACCAGTTTAAAAAGTGGGTGCACAAAATAGAAGTGAAAATCTCTGATGCTAAATACTTATTTCAAGAAACCACACTGGCAAACATGGCTGATCTGCCGATGGGAAGTGCTCAGCATGTCAAAGTTAGATGATTGCTTCTATGATCTGATCGATCAAAGGGACTACAGCACTACATCGGACAGGCACGCATTTGTGCAGACACGTATTTATAAGAGTTATTTCGGTCATGTTGGGAGAGGGATGGCTACACAGTTGGCTGGAGCTGAGAACGAAGAGCCTGAAGAGACAGCTTAAACCAGAAACAGGAAGCTTGTAATACTTTCACAGTTAAAGTTCATTGTGAATTGGTGCTGCGCTTAAATACGTGCTACTTAGTGGCTGGGAGGCAAAGTTTCAAAGACTGTAAGAATGCAAATGCACAGAGGCCATCCAGGAACAACTGGAAATGACCATTATACAACTGAGGGCAGAAAGCATAGAGGTAAAAATCAATACTGAGGGGCACTCAGAAGTTGGCTTTAGGCCTCGAAACATGGGGCTAGCCAAACCTATCACTTGTAGGGATGATCTCACCTTTGAGAAGGGGCCAAAAACCAACACGATAGAGCAAACAGTAGTTCATTATGGACTAGGAAAATCACACATGCACATTACATAGAAAGGCCATGCATGCACAGCGGTCCTAATAACATTTCAAAGGTCTAAATCAACAAGAGGAGCTCTACAAGAGGAGCTCTAAGAACAGAGCAAACACAAGAGACTGGTGAGAAAGGGGAGGTCCCTGATGAGGGTCGGGAACTCAAAGAAGGCTCCTGAAGAAATACTGGGGCAGGAGGGAATATGTCGAGGGGTCAAAGTTTGCAATATGAGCAGTCCCTAAAATGGCAGGAGGGTGGGAATGGAAAACTGCCACAGTGTCCAAAGGCTATCTGACATATTTTTGAGGTATTTGATTGGTTCCTTTTTTTTGTGAATGGGGATTTTTTTGTTAGTAAAGTGCACTGTGAGGTTGTGAGTGTCTTAAGTGATTTTGATTGATTGCTTTTTAATGAGTGTGAAAATTAAGTCAATCGGCATGGCACTATGGGCATTCCTCACACTCTACAATTACACGCCAGGTGCAAAACTTTTAATCATACAGAAAGTCAACAATTAGATGCCTTCAGACCACATTTCAAGCCTAAATTCTGCAGAAATTTTAGGAGTGCAAATAATAATTTCTAGTAGTAACTTACTCGGCTAGGTAGACCGGAACCTGAATGATTGGAGCTGAAAAACAAATTATAAACAAGATTCAGTGCTGTTTGAGAAAAGTAACAGTGCCCGACACGGGCCCTGCCACAGTGCCCGACACGGGCCCTGCCACAGTGCCCGACACGGGCCCTGCCACAGTGCCCGACACGGGCCCTGCCACAGTGCCCGACACGGGCCCTGCCACAGTGCCCGACACGGGCCCTGCCACAGTGCCCGACACGGGCCCTGCCACAGTGCCCGACACGGGCCCTGCCACAGTGCCCGACACGGGCCCTGCCACAGTGCCCGACACGGGCCCTGCCACAGTGCCCGACACGGGCCCTGCCACAGTGCCCGACACGGGCCCTGCCACAGTGCCCGACACGGGCCCTGCCACAGTGCCCGACACGGGCCCTGCCACAGTGCCCGACACGGGCCCTGCCACAGTGCCCGACACGGGCCCTGCCACAGTGCCCGACACGGGCCCTGCCACAGTGCCCGACACGGGCCCTGCCACAGTGCCCGACACGGGCCCTGCCACAGTGCCCGACACGGGCCCTGCCACAGTGCCCGACACGGGCCTCACAAGTAATCACTCCTACTCCATGCTGGAAATTTTAGGTTTACATGGAACATGCAGCCATTTTATATCTATCCAAGCAGAATTTTTCTTTAAACCTGTTGGGATAATTTACACTGGAAGGCTGGTACAGTTTGCACTCACCTGCTAAACATCTCACAGTACTATAGAATCAACTCTTTCACAAGGGGAGTAATGTAAAAGTTCTGGGGTCATAAGTACCCGAATACTAATGAAGCTCCATTCAACTTAAAGCAATGTGTAGAGCTTCCAGACCACCTGAACATAGAAAGACCACCTCATGTCAGTCCTAACACTGATAATTGGGTGCTGGTCCAGTAATTAGACATCACCTACCTACATAAACTATATTAAGCCTATCTATCACCACAGATTGCACCTTTACAGAGAGACTTTCTGGGGGCGGGGGGTGGGGTGGTGGGGGCAGCGAGGATTTGATTTTTTTTGTCATGGTGTTTCCGGTGTCATCTCAGATCACCTCATGCTAGTCCTCAACCAAAGCATGACAACTGACGTGGAAGGGAGCTCTGTGCTTCACTCAGTCTCTGATTTGCCTGCTTTCAAGGGAATTATCTCAGATCTGCTCACCGCCTTCCTCAAATGGCCCAAATGAGATTGGGAACTCTTTGGGTGTGAAAATTAGTGGTGCAAGAGAATCCATGTATTATTACCGCAGAGAGAACTGTGCACCTGCATGTTTTTGTTTTTTTGATTAAGAGTATTCTGCGGTCAAGGATCACGAGTTTCCTGGTCATTGCAACAGCTGGGAGGTTATTTACAGCCAGGGAGGAAATCAGCACGCCACACCAGAACCTGAATGAAACTAATGGCATATTCACTAACTTCAGCTTCCCTAGTAGCGTTTTATTAACCAAATGCGATTAATAACATAATCCAATTTCTTGTAGCAGTCGTTTAGACTCTGAAGGATGATCTAGGCTGACAGTGAACAGAGTGAAAGGTTTACACCAGCTGTTAGCCATCTTTTAGTTGGTGCTGGCCCAGAACCACAGGTGCAATCTGTACCACAGATCCAGTGCTTATGAAAAGAGAAAAGCCAGTGCTGGTTCTGCATCGTACGGTTGCACAATAACAACTGCTCATTTGCTTCCTCTACACTGCCCCAACAAAGTACCTTAACTCCAACTATGGAAGAGCAGCATCACTGCATCAGAGAAACATTTCCATTTACCCAGGCTGACATTGCCAACTGAATACCATTAGTTCTCAATTACAGGCAGTTTTGTCCCATTGACTTGTGTCCAGTATGAACAGGGCTGACATTCCCCCACAAAGTTATTTCACTTATGATTCTGACACAAGAGAGAAAATATCATTGCATCAGTCTGATCCGGATTTGAACTCCATTTCTGATGTGAAACATTAGTATTCTGCACCACCCCATCCTCACATGCCCACAGAATGTGGAATTGATTTTTAAAGGTGATCCCGTAATGGGTCAGGTGGAAAAGGCAGTGTGTGACTGAGCCACATAGAGTAGGAGATCTCAAGTTCAATCGCCAGTCTGTGCTGAGTTAGCTGGTCTCAGCTGCAGTGGGGGAGTGGGGGTGTTATAACTGGCCTCCTGGGCCAGAGAGGTGAAAACCAACCAACATTTCCACTCCCGATCACAATCCTCAAACCCCTACTGGAAAGCATGGATGTTGGGTCAGGACATGATTGGCCTAGGCTGTGATAACCTGCCAAATCTCACCATCAAGGCTCACACATAAAGAATGGCCACTTGGCTGAGATACTGGAGGATATATTATGGGGGTCAACAGCTTCAGGAAGCAGGAAGAGAGAAATAAAAAAGTTTATCGTCATTTAGCTCCATCCCTGTTAAAACTCAGTAAGTTGTGTGCACCATGCTGGCGATTTGTTTGTGTCAATGTGCAGAGAAGCCTCAAGGGCAAATTGCTAATTTTTTATTTAATTTTGCTTCCGTTAAAAAAAGTTTTACCTTCTTTTAAGGTCCATTTGATCTCCCCAGTTCGTTTACTGACAGCGTGCAGGTTCCCATCAAGCGTGGATACAAAGAGCAGCGTTTCTGGGAGAGTCACTGTGCTGGCAGCACACTGGTAAAACAAAAAGGGCATTTACTGTCAAAATCCAAAAAGAAAATAAATCAAAATACAAACCTATCTATGTCCATCTTTGGCTGATTTTTTTTTCTTTCTAGGTCAAGGTCACTGAGACCAATTGCCATGATGTGGAGATGCCGGTGATGGACTGGGTGGACAAATGTAAGGAATCTTACAACACCAGGTTATAGTCCAACAGTTTTATTTGAAAATCACAAGCTTTCGGAGGCTTTCTCCTTCGTCAGGTGAAGTGTGGTATTCCTTGAAGGTTACCGCATATATAGTCAGAGAACAATGCTTGGTGATTACAGATAATCTTTCCAACTGCCCGTTGTCAAGGCAATCAAAGTGTTCAGACGGAGAGACATTACATACAGGACCACCGAATATACAAACAGCCAGAACAAAAGAGAGAGAGAGAGAGAGAGAGAGAGAGAGAGAGAGAGAGAGAGAGAGAGAGAGAGAGAGAGCGAGCGAGAAAAACATCCGAAAGGAAGAGAAAGAGAGAGAATGACCCGTTGTATTAAAAACAGATAACACTTTTTTTTCGCTGGTGGGGTTACGTGTAGCGTGACATGAACCCAAGATCCCGGTTGAGGCCATCCTCATGGGTGCAGAACTTGGCTATCAATTACGGCTTGACGATTTTGCGTTGTCGTGTGTCTCGAAGGCTGCCTTGGAGAACGCTTACCCGAAGATCGGTGGCTGAATGTCCTTGACTGCTGAAGTGTTCCCCGACTGGGAGGGAACCCTCCTGTCTGGCGATTGTTGCGCGGTGTCCGTTCATCCGTTGTCGCAGTGTCTGCATGGTCTCGCCGATGTACCATGCTCCGGGGCATCCTTTCCTGCAACGTATGAGGTAGACAACGTTGGCCGAGTCACAGGAGTATGAACCATGTACCTGGTGGGTGGTGTCCTCTCGTGTGATGGTGGTATCTGTGTCGATGATCTGGCATGTCTTGCAGAGGTTGCCGTGGCAGGGTTGTGTGGTGTTGTGGACGCTGTTCTCCTGAAAGCTGGGTAATTTGCTGCGAACGATGGTCTGTTTGAGGTTGGGTGGCTGTTTGAAGGCGAGTAGTGGAGGCGTGGGGATGGCCTTAGCGAGGTGTTCGTCGTCATCGATGACATGTTGAAGGCTGTGGAGAACATGGCGTAGTTTCTCCGCTCGGGGAGATTGCAGCATCTTTACTGCCTGAGAGTATCAGTGGAGTTTGTCATATAGACGTAACATGTACTGTACTCAAATATTCACATTTAGTTGTCACTGGCTCCAAGAATTCCCATTTCGTTCAAGCTTTCGATTATTATTGTATAACAGAGCTCCTAAACTTTGAATTTTAAGAATCAAATGCCCCGAAACACACAAGATTGCTAAACGCAGATCAATGTCCAATATCACGCGATAAAGAGCTGCAAGACATAGGTTCCTCTCTACGCCTTCCTGATCTCAGTTGTGCTATCAGGAAAGGCACTGATCCCTGGTCAAGCACATCTTCGCTGGGAGAAAGAAACGGATTAAAAGTTGCCAACCAGCTCAGGTGGCTAAAGAGTACAGTCGGCAAAGGTCAGAGAATAGATCACTTGTCCATCCCCTGGTCTGGAAATGGTGCAATGGTGCACGTAGAAAGAAGGGGACAGTTGTAAAAATATTATTTTAAAAAAGAAAATCAGAAAATCAATATTGATGTGGTAAAACATATGCATCATGCACACACCTTCCCTTATTGCCCCTGACAGATCCAGTCCGGATTAACACACACCTCTGAAGGAGTTAAAGAAATAACACACCCTGTGGTTAAAGGAGTATTTCCTTCTCTACTGATTGTACTCTGCTGATTGGCAAGCGTTGCTGAATTCTTTGTTGTTAGGTCCACAGGCAGTCAGGATTGTCGTGCACTTTGAATTTCTACAGCACTACCTGATTACAATATAGCTTTGTATTTGCCATTCCCACACCCAGTTCAACATGTGAATGCTTTGGTTAAAAAAAAAGAGAAATAATTCTCTAAACGCTGAAACTGCCCATGGGTTGAAAAGAGGGACGAGGCAGTGCTTTGCTGGCCATCACATAGCACCTAGAAGAGGATGGCTGATCCAAGCTGTAGAATCTTGCAGTAATAATAGTACTATTCACATTCAGGTACAAATTGTTTCATATTTTTTTTAAATTGTAATATTTGCTTCTTGTGAAGGGTGCTTACTTATGCTGGGTCATAGTTCTGTGATTGCCAACCACCCTCACGTACTTCGTCAAAGTGACTTTAAATGTAAGCTGAGACAGCAAGTATGGGTAAGCCATTCAACGACGGATTAGCCCCATATTTGCTCTGCAGCACAGTGCGTGGGATCCTCCTGAACCTAAAACCAGGTAAGTGAAGCTCCATTAATTCAAAGATAAATGGCAAAAATTAAAATAGACGGTCTCCATTTTAAATTTATTACTCCAGTGCATCTCAAACTACTCAGAAAACTCTTGAAATGGCTGACTAATGGTAAAGCTGACAAACCAGAGACCACAAACAAATTCCACTGTGGTATACAGAAAAAAAACTGATGATAATGGTCTTGATTAAAAACTGCTATTTTCTGTCTGTTCTGCAACCACACAACTTCCTTATCACTTTCTAATCGATCTGCATGAACTACAATATACTGCTTCTCAAAGTAGAAAGTTACTAACAAAACTGCTGAACTCACCAGAGGATGGATTTCTAGATCCAGTGCATTAAAAAACTAGCATCAGTAATGGTGGCCATGAAACTAACGGATTGTCGTAAAAACCCATCTGGTTCACTAATGTCCTTTAGGAAAGGAAACCTGCCTTCCTTACCCGGTCTGGCCCATATGTGACTCCAGACTCTCAGCAATGTGGTTGATTCTTAATCGCCCTCTGAAATGGCCTAGCAAGCCACTCAGATATAAAATCTCGCTACAAAAAGTCATAATAAGAATAAAACCGGATGGACCACCCAGCATCGGACCACTAGGCACCGGACACGACAAAGGCAAACCAAGCCCAGTCGACCCTGCAAAGTCCTCCTCACTAACATCTGGGGACTTGTGCCAAAATTGGGAGAGCTGTCACACAGACTAGTCAAGCAACTGCCTGACGTAGCCACACTCACAGAATCATACCTTTCAGCCAATGTCCCAGACTCTTCCATCACCATCCCTGGGTATGTCCTGTCCCACCGGCAGGACAAACCGACCAGAGGTGGCTGTACAGTGATATACAGTCAGGAGGGAGTGGCCCTGGGAGTTTCCGGACCCCATGAAATCTCATGGCATCAGGTCAAACATGGGCAAGGAAGCTGATTACCACCCACCGTCCTCCCTCAGCTGATGAATCAATCCTCCTCCATGTTGAGCACCACTTGGAGGAAGCACTGAGGGTAGCAAGGGCACAAAATGTACTCTGGGTGGGGGACTTCAATGTCCATCACCAAGAGTGGCTCAGTAGCACCACGACTGACCGAGCTGGCCGAGTCCTGAAGGACCATAGCTGCCAGACTGGGCCTGCGGCAGGTGGTGAGCGAACCAACACAAGGGAAAAACTTACTTGACCTCGTCCTCACCAATCTACTTGTCGCAGATGCATCTGTCCATGACAGTATTGGTAGGAGTGACCACCGCACAGCCCTCGTGGAGACGAAGTCCCATCTTCGCACTGAAGACACCATCCACCGTGTGGCACTATCACTGTGCTGAATGGGATAAATTCAGAACAGATCTAGCAGCTCAAAACTGGGCATCCATGAGGTGCTGTGAGCCATCAGCAGCAGCAGATTTGTATTCCAGCACAATCTGTAACCTCATGGCCTGGCATATTCCTCACTCTACCATTACCAACAAGCCAGGGGATCAACCCTGGTTCAATGAGGAGTGTGGAAGAGCATACCAGGAGCAGCACCAGGCGTACTTAAAAATGAGGTGCCAACTTGGTGAAGCTGCAACACAGGACTACATGCATGCTAAACAGTGGAAGCAACATGCTTTAGACAGAGCTAAGCGATTCCACAACCAACGGATCAGATCAAAGCTCTGCAGTCCTGAATAGTGGTGGACAGTTAAACAACTAACGGGAGGAGTCGTCTCTGTAAACATCCCCATCCTCAATGATGGCGGAGTCCAGCACGTGAGTGCAAAAGACAAGGCTGAAGCGTTTGCAACCATCTTCAGCCAGAAGTGCCGAGTAGATGATCCATCTCGGCCTCCTCCCAATATCCCCACCATCACAGAAGCCAGTCTTCAGCCAATTCGATTCACTCCATGTGATATCAAGAAACGGCTGAGTGCACTGGATACAACAAAGGCTATGGGCCCAGACAACATCCCGGCTGTAGTGCTGAAGACTTGTGCTCCAGAACTAGCCTCGCCTCTAGCCAAACTGTTCTAGTACAGCTACAACACTGGCATCTACCCAACAATGTGGAAAATTGCCCAGGTATGTCCTATCCACAAAAAGCAGGACAAATCCAATCCGGCCAATTACCGCCCCATCAGTCTACTCTCAATCATCAGCAAAGTGATGGAAGGTGTCGTCGACAGTGCTATCCAGCGGCACTTACTCACCAATAACCTGCTCACCGATGCTCAGTTTGGGTTCCGCCAAGACCACTCAGCTCCAGACCTCATTACAGCATTGGTCCAAACATGGACAAAAGAGCTGAATTCCAGAGGTGAGGTGAGAGTGACTGCCCTTGACATCAAGGCAACATTTGACTGAGTGTGGCACCAAGGAGCCATAGTAAAATTGAAGTCAATGGGAATCAGGGGGAAAACTCTCCAGTGGCTGGAGTCATACTTAGCACAAAGGAAGATGGTAGTGATTGTTGGAGGCCAATCATCTCAGCCCAAGGACATTGCTGCAGGAGTTCCTCAGGATAGTGTCCTCGGCCCAACCATCTTCAGCTGCTTCATTAATGATCTTCCCTCCATCATAAGGTCAGAAATGGGGATGTTTGCTGATGATTGCAGTGTTCAGTTCCATTTGCAACCCCTCAGATAATGAAGCAGTCCGTGCCCGCATGCAGCAAGACCTGGACAACATCCAGGCTTGGGCTCATAAGTGGCAAGTAACATTCGCACCAGACAAGTGCCAGGCAATGACCATCTCCAACAAGAGAGAATCTAACCATCTCCCCTTGACATTCAACGGCATTACCATCGCCATCCTGGGGGTCACCATTGACCAGAAACTTAACTGGACCAGCCACATAAATACTGTGGCTACAAGAGCAGGTCAGAGGCTGGGTATTCTGCGGTGAGTGACTCACCTCCTGACTCCCCAAAGCCTTTCCTCCATCTACAAGGCACAAGTCAGGAGTGTGATGGAATACGCTCCACTTGCCTGGATGAGTGCAGCTCCAACAACACTCAAGAAGCTCAACACCATCCAGGACAAAGCAGCTTGCTTGATTGGCACCCCAGTGGCTGCAGTGTGTACCATCCACAGGATACACTGCAGAAACTCGCCAAGGCTTCTTCGACAGTACCTCCCAAATCCACGACCTCTACCACCTAGAAGGACAAGGGCAGCAGGCACACGGGAACAACAACACCTGCACATTCCCCTCCAAGTCACACACCATCCCGACTTGGAAATATATTGCCGTTCCTTCATCGTCGCTGGGTCAAAATCCTGGAACTCCCTACGTAACAGCACTGTGGGAGAACCTTCACCACATGGACTGCAGCGGTTCAAGAAGGTGGCTCATCACCACCTTCTCAAGGGCAATTAGGGATGGGCAATAAATGCTGGCCTTGCCAGCGACGCCCACATCCCATGAACGAATAAAAAAAAAACACAGAAAAGGTATGTCCAGTTATAGGAGTTTGTCTCAACTCATATAATTCAGCCTATTATAGTTATTGATATTAACAAAGCTTAAAATAATATTTTTTTTCTTTTTCTCACCACTTCTCTACCCCAGAGGACTGTGGATGCTCAGTCGTTGAGTATATTCAAGACTGAGATCGATAGATTTTTGGACACTAAGGGAATCAAGGGGTAGGGGGAGAGGGTGGGAAAGTGGAGTTGAGGTGGAAGATCAGCCACGATCTTACTGAATAGCGAAGCAGGCTCCAGGAGCCGTATGGCCTACTCCTGCTCCTATTTCTTCTGTTCTGCTCCTCTCTCTTTTCCTGAAACCCATTGACTCTTTGCAGTTCTATGGCACCCTCTGGTACTTTGTGCAAGTAGCCAGTGTTCATGAGTAAGCCTTGGTGGTAAGTATCGGCAAGATATTCAACAGAAGGGGAATAGTGCCACAGCCAAGCACAATCCTGTTCTCATCTAACATCTGCACAAATGCACTGTGTCAGGGTTTGAAATTCCAACAAGCAAAATAAGGATATTGGTCTTGTCCTGCAGGAAGTACAGTACCTCCCGTGGAGATTGAGTTCGCACAAGGATACACAGGGAGGTTCTGCTGGTCCCTGCAGAAGTTGAACAAAGTGCTGATTTAACAGTTACTATTCTATCACCTACCATCTGGACACTGGTGTGGCAATAAGATTTATGACACACCACCTGTGTGGTTATTTATTTAAATGTCTACACATCCAAAGTACTGCGCAGAATTGCAGGGCAATTTCCATTAATTACAAACTTGTGCAACTTGATCTTTTCAAACTCGAGTGCAAGGGAGCAGTCACAGCATCAGTTAGCCACAGGTACCTGGTGCATGGAACAACAGGTACAAAGTTCCAACACTCAGCATATACTGCAGCTCCTGGTCTCAGTGTAGTATTCACTGGTGTTTCCAACTGCTGTAAGGTGATCCAGTTTCACACCCACAACTGCTTTTTTATGTGAATAAAAATTGCCACTGTTAGCAAGAATCTATTGGTGCCCCCTTTCAGCATCTCTTTAGCACAACTGCAAACTACTAATACAGTACCAGCCTGTTTGTTCCAGTCTGTTGAGGACAATAGCCCTGTTTATCCACTGCCGTTCCAGATGCAATCAGATGTCACACAATGAAATACTTCTCTAATGGAAAACTGCACTAATTATTGCTAAAAACATTACATATAACAGACCACATTACATATAAAAAATTATTAAAAGAAAAGTAGCTGAAACAATAGCTATTGGACTGTCAGAATTTAAATCTCTTTCTCAGCTACTAATATGCATTTGAATTTTTTTTTGGGGGGGCGGGGGGAAAGAGGGGTTACACGTGGATTCGAAACCACGATTCCTCATCTGGCAAACTCCCCGATCTGCTATGGAAGAGGTGCTGAATGGAGGCCAGATACTTCTTGAAGGAAAGCTGAGAGAGAGCAGAGCATGCCGGCTACTATCACGAGCCTCCTAACAGCCAGTATGTAAACTATTAACAGTGACTAAGGAGCTGGCCCTCTGATGATGAGGACAACAGCAACTTGCATGTATATAGTGCCTTTAATGTAGAAAATGTCCCAAAGCGCTTTAAGCAGATAAGAACCCAAGGTACTTTACAAAAAGAGGGAGGGAAAGAAAAAAAATAGGTAAAAGGAATAAAGGAGCAGACATTGAGCCATGGTGCGAGGGTTAGGAATGGAGAGAAAGTTTGATTGAATAGATGGGTTTTGAGAAGGCTTTTAAAGGTGAAGAGGGAAGTGGAAGTGGAGAAAAGGAGTGGTTTAGGCAGAGAGTAGGGCCATGGCAACTGAAGATTCTCCTATTTTGGTCAAAAGAAGGACTGAGGCTTTCTGGGGGGGGGGGGGGGGTGGTAAGGCTGGAAGAGCTTGCAAAGATAGGGTGGAATGAGGCCATGGAAGAATCTGAAATTGAGGACAAGGATCTTAAATTTGGATGCCTATAAGTTCGTTGCGCAGTGCCTGTTTTTCAGGTGCTAACAGGCCTACTAAACCCCCAATATGGCGGGCAGGAACACGCACACGTTTCCGTCCAGAAGTGCGCCACCCACCATATTGGTGAAGGAAAAAAACTGGTGTCCAGGGCCCACTCCTGAAACAGGAGTTAGTCCCTTTGCATATGCAAATGTTTAATCTTTCCTAATAACCCTCCGACATTAAGGATCAGCCTTGTGGCCCTCCTCTGCACTGCTTTCCTGGGCTTGGATATTTCTCTTGTGCCTTGGTGACCAGAACTAAATGCAGTACCCAAGGTGCAGCCTGATCAGAACATCATACAGCTTCAACAATCGTAAGTGTGAACTCACATTCCTTGGCAAGCTTCTCAACCGCACCTCCTTAAAATAAATGGAATAATTGTCCCACTAAGTATAATGCCAGAACAGGACACTGTGAGCACATTAGAAACAAGAGGTAATAGGATCTATTAATCAACTCTCAGCTCTCTATTCACATATAATCCCTATAATCAGATAGTTTCTCCTTAAAAAAATTAATTTACGTTTAGAATGTAATTAAAACAGGAAGTCCTTTAAATGCAAATTTAGAATGAGATTTTCTAATCACAGTTTGTTGTGGTACTCTTAATGCAAACTCTCAAACTGCCCACAAATCAGTCAATAACCATAGAAGTTTATTGCACAGAAGGAAGCCATTCGGCCCATCTTATCTGTGCCAGCTCTTTGCTAAAGCAACCCAAAATGAATTCCACTTTCCCACTGTCTCCCTCCAGCCCTGTATCCTCATTTTCTTCAAATAATTATCCAATTTTCCCTTAAAAATTGCATAAAGTAATAAGAAGGAATTCCTTACCAGGACTGAACTTACTACAACTTAACACTAAATATTAACCAGGAAGTAATGCAATGTGCACCTGAACCAAAGGCCCATTCAGCTCGTGTTCAGTTTGCTTAAAGCTATACGAAGCCCACAGTGCCTGTTTACTTACTGACTGAATTGTGGGTGCATGTGTGACAGATGGAGAGTTTTGGATTAAGAGTACTACACAAAACTGTGAGTAGAAAATCTCAGATACTAAATTTAGATTTAGAGGACTTCCTGTTCTAGCTATATTCTAAGCTGAAATGTATATTTTCTTGTAAAACATCAACCCATTTGTACTTGAATTAGTGGAATTAGATATGTATTTGGCATCCAGGTGAGACAAGAAAGGAGACATTTTTTGTCCTAAATAGTAAATAGACGATAAAAATGTCAAGCATGAATTACCTTAAGCAATTGGGGCCCATACTGTCTAATATTTAACCAAAAGTATATTAAGATAGGGTTTTTTTTATTTGTTCATGGGATGTGGGCGTCGCTGGCGAGGCTGGCATTTATTGCCCATCCCTAATTGCTCTTGAGACGGTGGTGGTGAGCCGCCTTCTTGAACCACTGCAGTCCGTGTGGTGAAGGTTCTCCCACAGTGCTGTTAGGAAGGGAGTTCCAGGATTTTGACCCAGCAACGATGAAGGAACGGCGATATATTTTCAAGTCAGGATGGTGTGTGACTTGGAGGGGAACGTGCAGGTGGTGTTGTTCCCATGTACCTGCTGCTCTTGTCCTTCTAGGTGGTAGAGGTCGCGGGTTTGGGAGGTGCTGTCGAAGAAGCCTTGGCGAGTTGCTGCAGTGCATCCTGTGGATGGTACACACTGCAGCCACAGTGCGCCGGTGGTGAAGGGAGTGAATGTTTAGGGTGGTGGATGGGGTGCCAATCAAGCGGGCTACTTTATCTTGGATGGTGTCGAGCTTCTTGAGTGTTGTTGGAGCTGCACTCATCCAAGCAAGTGGAGAGTATTCCATCACACTCCTGACTTGTGCCTTGTAGATGGGGGAAAGGCTTTGGGGAGTCAGGAGGTGAGTCACTCGCCGCATAATACCCAGCCTCTGACCTGCTCTCGTAGCCACAGTATTTATATGGCTGGTCCAGTTAAGTTTCTGGTCAATGGTGACCCCCAGGATGTTGATGAAGGGGGATTCAGCGATGGTAATGCCGTTGAATGTCAAGGGGAGGTGGTTAGACTCTCTCTTGTTGGAGATGGTCATTGCCTGGCGAATGTTACTTGCCACTTATGAGCCCATTCCATTCTCATGCATCTTCTCACAGCTGGAAGTTAAGAACTTAAGAAAGCTCAGAGCAAGAAAAGGCCATTCAGTCCATCAATCCCATTCCATCCAGAATCCATGTCGGAACATTAGGAACAGGAGTCGGCCATTCATCCCCTCGAGCCCACTCCGCCATTCAATTAGATCATGGCTGATCCGTACCGCAACTCCATTTACCCGCCTTTGCTCCATATCCCTCAATACTCTTGCGCAACAATAATCTATCGATTTCAGCCTTGAAAGCTCCAATTGACCCAACATTCACAGTTTTTTTGAGGGAGAGTTCCAGGTTTCTACTACCTTTTGCATGAAAAAGTGTTTCCTGATTTCGCTCCTGAATGACCTAACTCTAATTTTAAGATTATGTCCCCTTGTTATTGATTTGCCCACCACGGGAAATATAGTGATGCCTTATGCATCACGATATAAACATGTAATCTCATGGGAGAGATGAAAAACCAGATAGATACACAGGCCAATCAGGTAAAATAAATCTAGAAAATTCCTCTCCGATCCCTTTAGGCAACCAAATTGACCCTGACTTCTATTACAGGGTACCTACCTCTTGTATGAACCTTGTTGACTAGCATTAACAAGCTAAAACAATTCATTAAAACTTACTTCTGTAATCAACTGGGTAATACAGAAGTTGGAATGTTGACATACACTTCTGGAACCCAAGTTTGAACCCTCACTCCAGCAGCTGTGAGGGTTCTAAGTTAACAGTTTGAGAGAGTCTCCACCAAGTTCCTAATGGGAGCGAGTTCACAGTACATAACACATCATTAATTGGCCATTTCACTCGAAAGTACAATTATGTTTAAATGGAAATGTCATGTTTGTGCAGCAGGTGACACTTTATCTGAGATTGACTTTCTTGTTAAGGTAGAGTATAAGAAGCTTTATTCTGCCCTTTTTCCTATGTTTGACATAGGAATGTTTGATGCCATTAAAGAATGCAAAAATAGCAGGGATATGCTCAATTCTCCAGCATCAAAAACTTCACTGTCCATAATTTAATTGTCCGTTGCCATATTTCTCTTTAGACAGCTAACGAGTTTACCAACAAAACTAACCACCTCTAATCTAATAAATCTTCAGCCTATGTACAGGCATGGCCAGCTTCTGCTGGTATAAGACGTGCTGATTTCCCTATCATAACCGTAAGATGATAAAATGTGTCAGGAGCAAAATGCTTTCCAGAGCTCAGCTTGTGAACTTCTAAACTGCCATGTTAATGTGTGGATTTCCAAAAATTAGTGACTTCTTTCCAAACCTAACCCTGCCTACAGTTCACACTGAGCGACGCAAACCAGGATGCTTTTGTCATTAACCTATTTTATGAATTTATTATAACTTTGCACTGGGGCTGAGGCCTCTGTCACACCACCTTTGTCAACATAGCCATCCTGGTACTGGATTTAAAAGAACACCAATGACTCAACAAAAAAATGAAACAATGCATTCCAGCTCTGTGGAGATATGACCTCTCCACCACATGGCTCAGACACTCATTTTTACAAAACTCTTGGGGTAAAGCACATTTTCAATTGATTTTCTCTTTTTCAGAAAGAAAATAGAAAAGGAGACAACCCAACCCCAATAACAGGCAACTCAGAACATATACTCACTCTCTGTGTCATGATGCAGAAGTATAGTATCAGCTGCATAGTCTCTGCGCATCAGCTCCTTATCCAGTTACAATACTTGCCTACGATTCACTGTGCAAATGGGCACACACCTACTAACTGTTCTACGGTATAATTTAAATACAAGTCTCTCTATAAATTTTAGACAATGGGAATACGTCATATCTTGTGAACTTCCCCTGTCCATTATGGGAGGTACTGTAGGAGTCTCAGACCTAGTGATCTGAAACAAACATCAAACAATTTGATAAACACCTGAATTAGGTACATTTCTATAGTCTGTTTATAATATTTAGGATTGTGAGATTATATTCAGATGAATGCACTCCCCTTAAGATAAACATCTTAGTATTTGCTTGCCTTACATTTTAAAAATGCTGATCAGCAGTAGCCTAGTGATACTTTCTATAGAGTTCAGTGATTTCAGGAATGGGGATGCTGCCCAGAACCCCTTTTCTTTAGTGCAGAACTTCACCACATCAATGAAAGGGGAAATTCAACTCCAGTGTCTACATGCAAGTTACCTTTGGATGCTAAATTTTAAAGCATAAAACAAAGGACCAAGGGAAGACTGTGGCACACAGCAAGGACAGAGAATGTAACTGTGAGCGTGAATCTCCGTTCCTGACATTAGGATTATATAGCAATTATTATGAACACTCTGGAACCTGTTACGTCCTTCTGTACTGTTAAGGAATGGGGTGGGGGGGGGGGGGGCGAGGTAAAAGAATTAGGCTAATTAGCATTAGGCTGCCATTTTAACCTTTAAAGCCCTGCACAAATTTAGTTCATTGTGCAGCTCAAGGCTATGGTCATCAATTCCATAATTTGAAATAGAATATACAGCTGGTCATTTTATAACAGATTGATTCATTATAAAATGTGACCTACAGCACTTCTTGGTAATGTGCTTTCAGTCTCTCGCACTTGTGGTAAAATGTAAGGTCAAACTGAACAAAGATTAAAATTACATTTTCAGTAGAACATCAGCAACTTCCTAGTTAATAAATACAATTCTTTTAGTGCTGCTTTTATCACTACAACAATATTATCCTCCTTAAGAACAGGATCTGCACTGTACCACACCCACACCTGGCTCAATGACAAAAAACATTAGTCAGGTAACATTTCAGAGCAGATGTAAATGAAGGCTTGAGGTCATGGGAACCTTCATTTTAAACTTAGTTCCTTCCTATTTTTAACAGAAGAATATCATTAATCGTCCGAGAATGGAGTCCTATGATGCAGAATTGTACACATTCACTTCTGCCAGTTGTGTGGACCCGACGTACATTTAACTGGACCCCAGAAGCCTCGAGGAATAATGCGAAAGAACTCATTTGAGCTTTAAATATTAGCACTTTCAGATACCAATATAAGGAAACTATTCCCTAATGAAAGTGATTATCCCCTATTTTCTTTAGCGAGTGAAAGAACACAAAGGCCAAGTAGCTGCCAAGACAGATCGAGAGGATGTGGGATCTATAAACCCAGCCTGAAACAGGTGATCAACAGTAACAAACCTGCCAGGATAAGAGAAATATAGAGAGATTCCGGAGGATGCTGAACATGTGTGATGACAGATCTAGCAGGACACTGGGCATGTATACAAAGAGGTCCAGCAGGATACAAAGCATGTATATTCAGAAACCCAGTGGAATGTAGGGCATATATGAAAGGCCCTGCAGGATGTACAAGGCATGAATACTGAGACCCCACAAGATCCAGGCAATATATACTAAGAGACCTATTAGGGTACAGGGCATACATATTTGTTAACGGGGTGCCTAGCAGGATATCCAGTTCAATCCACAAACGAAGATCATATCCACAAGCAACAGTACATACTGACATCGACTCCTGCTGGTGTACAGTTCAATGGGTGCTGGTACCCTCCAGTACTTTGCCCAAGTTACCATCCTTCGTGTTTGAGCCTTGACAGTGGGTGTTGGCAGGCCATCTGACCATGGAGGCACTACAGCAAAACCACCTAACATCCACACAGAGACATCACTGCATAGCAGTCAGGAGCAGGTACCCTGGCTGATTTATTTCTCCCCCTAGTCCAGAGTGCTGAAGCACTTTTCTGAGATTGATAAAAGAAAATACCAACTATATAAATTTATTTTCCAGTAAATGCATCAACACCAACTTGCATTTATACAGCACCTTTAGTGTAATAAAAAATCCCAAGGTGCTTCACGGGGCGTTATCAGACAAAAGGAGATATTAGGACAGGTGACCGAAACATTGGTCAAAGAGATAGGTTTTAAGCAGCATCTTAATTGAGAGAGGTAGAGAGGCAGAGGGGTTTAGGGAGGGAATTGCAAAGCTTAGCGCCTAGGCAGCTGAATGCATCCTCGCGTTCAACAGTACTGAAGAAGCAGAATCAATTAATTTACAAGTCTGAGGGTTAGGGACATATAAAATGTGTTTGAATGATAAAGTGCACATTTTCAAAGGCCTTCTGCATTTTCATTAGTGTCACTAAAGATATTTGACAGTGGCAGATTCTTAGTAGGTATGAACTAGAATTTATGGGGAGGGAAAAGATGGTGTACAGGATAGAATTCAACACAAGCTGGGGGCAGGAGTCTAATAAGAGTAGAATAGGTGTTTTTTCCATTTCTGTGAGAGTCAGTGATTACTTAAATCTTATATTTTGTTTCACATTTTACTGTCAAAAGCACATGGTGTAACCTGAGGCAATTGTAAAGTTTCACATGAGACCCTGGTGGTTCTGGGATTAGACAGACCTGGAAAAATTGTGAATTCAGAGATTTCCCACACTCTAAAGCAAGTTCCAACAAACATGCATCACGAAGAGTTCCAGGGCTGTCTATGTTTCAGACCAATGTGGTGTGGCTTGCTTTGCTGCTGCTATTGTGTGCAGACATATTGGATTAATACAAAGGACAGGAAAAGGCCAACTGGCCTAAAATGTATTACTTCTATGTTAAACTGAATCTACCCATACTGCTAGCCTATCCATGTCCTCCTGCAATCTTTCACAACCCCCTTCACAATTGGCCAAACACTTCAATTTGTCATCAGCAAATTTCAATACTGTTTTTTTGCAATTCCTAGGTAAGGATCACTTATGTATAGGGTTAATAAGAGTGCAGTGGATCCCGCACAGACATCTGTGGAACACTAATCGCTACATCGTTCTAGTTTGAGACACTTCCGTTCCACCCTATTTTTTGCCTTCTAACCATCTCTCTATTCGTTCCCCTTAATTCCATATACATCCATCATTAGACTAGGGCTGTGTGCTGATGCTAATGCATACCTGCACGGAGGTAGAACTTTGAAAACTAGTTAAGATCTGCTTGGTCTGAGCCCAGACAAATTCTGGATCTTTTAATTGGTAGATGGGTGCCAGCCCATCATTCCAATTACCCCAGCCATACAGCCGTACCTTGCATATGCTATTCCTTCCAAGGCTGTTTCGATACAGATCAAGTGGTGATAGTATAGTCAATTAGTGTTTTATTAAATGGCTGCAGGCAATTACAGCGAGAGGACTCTTATAGCCATTGTGTGGTCTTTATGCTTTCTTGCCAATAGAAGTCACTGACCATGAGTGCACCCAGGGGCTGGTTATTTTGATTTTTTGCCCTCATCAGCCAATGGTGAATGGTAAACAGCTGTCAAAAAGAACTGCCTCTCTTGGAATACTTCATCTAAAGATCTCTAAAAGGTATTTTATTTCCACTCTTATCTAAGTTAAGTTTCCAAGTGGCAGCTTATGCCTGGAATGCTGTGCAACTCTGCCATTCCCTGTAATAAAAACAGAAAATATTGGAAATATACATCAAGCCCATTAGCATCTGAAAGGAGAAAAGATAGTTGATGTTTCAGATGGAGACATAGGGGACAGAATGTCTACTTCAACAGCTCCTCCCATTCTCACTCTGACCTTTCTGTCTTTGGTCTCCAAAACTGTTCTAACCAAACATTTATTCCACCAACTGTAGACTTTACCCATCTTTCATTTTCTTGCCAATTTTTCCCATTTATATCCCACTTTTCTACAACTATCACCATTCTACAACTGTTCCGCTCACCTTATTTAATTCTTGTGTCTTTGCACGGCTTGACTGATACGACCTTTGTACATCATCCAGCACTGTCAACTCTTCCCAGTTTTTTAAAAAATCCATTCCTACACTATTAACTCATTATTGTATTAGTATTTAGCGTATTTGATAGATGTTGTTCTCCCCGCCATCTTTCATTTGGTCGGTGCAAAGGTGCTTATCTACCTACTCTTTCCTTTCTCAATGAAGGGCTTATGTCTCAAACATTAACCTGTCTTTTCCCTTTTCAGATGCTTGCAGACCTGTTGTGTATTTCCAGCATTTTCTACTTTTGTTTCAGATTTTCAACATTTCCAACTCTTTTCTTCTTATCGCTGCCACCATCTCAGTCACGTTCTTGCCGAAACAGATCGTAACTAGGGAAGCTGACAGCCTTGTTCATTACCTGCTCCATTAAGAACAACTTGCATTTATAAAGCACCTTTCATGACCTCAGGACCGCCCAAAGTATTTTACAGCCAATAAAGTACTTTTGAAGCGTAGTCGCTGTTGTAATGTAAGAAATGTGGCAGCCAATTTGCAAGCTCCCACAAACAGTAATGTGATAATGACCAGATAATCTGTTTTTAGTGATGTTGGTTGAGGGATAAATATTGGCCAGGACACCAGGGAGAACTCCCTTGCTCTTCTTCAAAATAGTGCCATGGGATCTTTTACGTCCACCTGAAAGGGCAAAAAGGGCCTTGGTTTAATGTCTCATCTAAAAGATGGCACCTCTGATGGTGCATCATACATAATAAGATCATAAGACCATAAGAGATAGGAGCAGTAGGCCATTCGGTCCCTCGAGCCATTTAATGAAATAGTGGTTGATCTGATTTTTACCTCAACTCCACTTTCCCACCCTTTCCCCATATCCTTCGACTCACTTGCTGATCAAAAATTTGTCTAACTCAGCCTTGAATGCATTCAATGACTCAGCCTCCACAGCTTTTGGGGGTAAAGAATTCCAAAGATTCACCACCGTCTGGGAGAAGACATTCCTCCTCATTTCTGTCTTAAATGGGCGACCCCTTATTCTGAGATTATGCCCCCTAGTTTTAGATTCCCCCATGAGGGGTAACATCCTCTCAGCATCTACCCTATCGAGTCCCCTCAGAATCTTGTATGTTTCAATAAGATCTCCTCTCATTCTTCTAAACTCCATTGAGTATAGACCCAACCTGTTCAATCTTTCCTCATAAGACAACCCTTCATTACCGGAATCAACCTAGTGAACCTTCTCTGAACTGCCTCCAATGCAAGTATGACCTTCCTTAAATAAGGGCACCAGAACTGTACGCAGTACTCCTGGTGTGGTCTCATTAGCACCCTGTACAGTTGTAGCATGACATCCCTGCTTTTATACTCCATCCCCCTAGAAATAAAGGCCAATATTCCATTTGCCTTCCGGATTAACTGCTGCGCCTGTATGTTGACTTTTTGTGTTTCATGTACGAGGACACCCAGATCCCTCTGTACCGCAGCATTTTGTAGAATTTCTCCATTCAAATAATATTTTGCTTTTTTATTTTTCCTCCCAAAGTGGATGACTTCACATTTTCCCACATTATATTCCATCTGCTAAATTTTTGCCCATTCACTTAACCTGTCAATATCCCTTTGCAGACACTGTGTCCTCATCACAACTTGCTTTTCCACCTATCTTTGTATCATCAGCAAATTTGGCCACAAGACACACTGTTCCTTCATCCAAGTCATTGATATATATTGTAAATAGTTAAGGCCCCAGCACTGATACCTGCGACACCCCACTAGTTACAGATTGCCATTTTGAAAATGACCCTTTTATCCCGACTCTGTTTTCTGTTAGTTAACCAATCCTCTATTCATGCCAGTATATTACTCCAAACACCATGAGCTCGTATCTTGTGCAGTAATCTTTTATGTGGCACCTTATCGAATGCCTTTTGGAAATCCAAATATGTTCCCCTTTATCCACCCTGCCTGTTACCTCCTCAAAGAACTCTAATAAATTTGTCAGACGCTATTTCCCCTTCATAAAACCATGTTGACTCTCTTTGATTGTATTATGAGTCTCCAAATGTCCTGCTACTACTTCCTTAATAATGGATTCTAGCATTTTCCCAATGTCAGATGTTAGGCTAACTGGTCTATAGTTGCCTGCTTTCTGTCTCACTCCCTTCTTGAATAGGGGTGTTACATTTGCGGTTTTCCAATCCGTTGGGACCTTTCCAGAATCTAATGAATTCTGGAAGATTACAACCAATGCATCCACTATCTCTGTAGCCACTTCCTTTAAGACCCTCCGATGCAAGCCATCAGGTCCAGGGGACTTGTCAGCCTTTAGACCCATTAGTTTACCTAGTACTTTTTCTCTAGTGATCGTGATTGTTTTTAGTTCCTCCCTCCCCTTTGCCCCTTGATTTTCTACTATTATTGGTATGTTATTAGTGTCTTCTACAAAATATCTGTTCAATTCCTCTGTCATTTCCTTGTTTTCCATTATTATTTCCCCAGTCTCATCCTCCAAAGGACCAATGTTTACTTTAGCTACCCTCTTCCTTTTTATATACTTGTAGAAGCTTTTACTATCAGTTTTTATATTTCTTGCTAGTTTACTCAATTTATTTTCTCCCTCTTTATTATTCTTTTAGTCATCCTTTGCTGGTTTTTAAAATTTTCCCAATCTTCGGGCTTACCAGTAATCTTTGCCACGTTGTTTGCTTTTTCTTTTAACCTGATACCATCCTTTACTTCCTTCATTAGCCATGGTTGGTTCACCCTTTTTGTGGAGTCTTTCCTCCTCACAGGGATATATTTTATTGCAAGTCCTAAAATATCTTTTTAAATGTTTGCCACTGCTTATCCACCATCATACCATCTAATCTGTTTACCCAGTCCACTTTAGCCAATTCCATCCTCATTCCTTTAAAATTGCCCTTATTTAAGTTTAATAAAGTAGTTTCAGACCCAAGGTCCTCGCTCTCAAACTGGATGTGAAATTCTATCATGTTATGATCACTGCTTCCCAAGGGATCCTTTACTTTGAGATCATTAATTAATCCTGTTTCGTTACCCATTACCAGATCCAAAATGGCCTGTTCCCTGGTTGGTTCCCCGACGTATTGGTCTAAGAAACAATCCCTAATACACTCAATGAACTCCTGCTCAGAGCTATTTTTGCCAATTTGATGTGTCCAATCTATGTGAAAGTTAAAATCGCCCATGATTATTGCATTACCTTTTTTTTTTAACAAGCCCCCCATATTTCCTGATTTATATTTTGCCCTACAGTGTAGCTACAGTTAGGGGGCCTATATACTACTACTACTACCAGTGATTTCTTTCCCTTGCTATTTCTTACCTCCACCCAAATTGATTCGACATCTTGATCTTCTGAGCCAAGATCATTTCTCACTATTATACCAAGTTCATCCTTTATTAACAGAGCTATCCCACCACCTTTACCTTTTTTCCTATCCTTCCGAAGTGTTAAATAACCCTGAATATTTAGCTCCCAACCTAGGTCACCTTGCAACCATGTCTCTGTAATGGCCAGAGATCATACCCATTTGTTTTTATTTGTGCCGTCAATTCATCTATCTTATTACAAATGCTGCGCGCATTCAGATAAAGAACCTTTAATTTTGTCTTTTTACCATTCTTTCCTACACCGGCCCCATTTGCAAGTGCACTCTTATGTTTGTACCCTCTGTCCCTTCCTGACACACTCTGTTTATCATTACCCCCGGTAATACTCAGTTAGTGCACCAGTACTGTCAGAAGCTGTAGCATCATTGATAAGACGACAGGCTGGACTGAATCTCATGCCGTTTATGTAACATCATGCCATTTTATTATCCGTATATGCTGCGAGACTCAACCTCCGATCTATGAGTTGAGATCAGACAGCACGGAGGGTTTACGATTCTAGACTCCACTGTAAAGAGAAGAGAGTTCAAAGAGTATGCTTAAGTTCTTTGCTCTGCGTCCTACAACTCCTGAAAAAGTGTTATTAGCTCACCGGGTGAGGAGGCTTGGGATTACCTGGTTTGATATTACCTGATGAGACGAAATGAGTGGACGATAGATGCTTTGATGAAGTTCCTGTTAGCCACATATTATACCCGCTGTCAGCCCATGAATCTGGTATTCACTGTATCCTTCTGCCAATCAATCCACCAACAAATGAATACAGTTCTAGGATTATCTACTGTAAGGGACCATTTTAAATGCAAGTCACATGGCTACCCATTATGTGTGACAATAGTCTCTAAATACATTTGTGCAATAGCATACATCACCAACAATGAATAATGGGTACTGTCATGTAATACTTATGGTACTGGACTAGCAACCCAGAGGTTGAGAGTTCAAACCCCATCATGGCAAATTGTGAAACTGAATTCAATAAATCTGGTACTTTAATTATTTTTCCTGATCCGAGCCCATAAAGTTCCAGACTATCATAAAAACTTTACTGGTTCATTAATGTCCTTCAGGGAAGGGAACCTGCCACCTCTACCTGGTCTGGCCTACACTTGACTCCAGTCCCTCAATATCTGGTTCCCTCTTACTGCCCTCTGTATAAAACAAATCACTACACATCACAAGGACTGAAATAGTTCAAGGAGAAGGCTCACCACCTTTTCAGGGCAACTAAGGATTGGCAATAAATGTGGCCTAGCCAATGTTACCCAAACCCCAAGATCAAATAAAATTAAACTTATTCTAGACTGCTGCATTCATTAACTTGATTATTCACACTTATGCCTTATTATATAGTGAACTAAATTTGACTAAAGGACTGAACAAAAAAAATCTCATTTGTTCTTGTAAATTAAATGTAAAAGTATTCTACTTAATATGATTGACTTACTGGAATTTTTTAAAATGTATAATCAGATCATAAAATGACAAAGTGATCACACAATCACTGGATTGTTCAAGCTCTCTAATGATTTTCCCTAAATGAGCCCAAACTATCTTTCTACTTAACCAGTTTTCTCTCTGCAAGTGTAGTTAAACCCACAAGTCCTCAGTTGTGAAGGTTGGTCAGTCCACTTCACATAAACTTCCTCAGATGCCATCAATGTCACTCCACAGCTGAGTGACCAGAGACCGACCAACTACAATCCAACCTCACTGAGGCTGGCAAACTAACTTCTAGGACGTCCAAGTCTGCGAAGGTAGTGATTTGACCTCGGGTCTAAGTGAGAGCTCAATAATCCCGTATTATAAAGTCTCCCCTTCCCTTCTTGTGAGGATGATTTGTAAAAGATTAAAATCTATAAAAGAAAATCTCATCATATGCTTGTATTTACTTCACTTAACCCCTCACTCAAATAAAAAACTGTGCCTTATCTGTGCCTTGTAATATTCTACCCAGTCATCTGGTTGATAAGTTGTACAACACTCACAAACAATCTGTCTCATTTCCAGCCTATTCTTCACAACATACAGGATCTGGTATATTTAAACAAATTACGAGTTCAGATTCTGCTTGTGTTTTTTTAAAAAGCAGGATATTGCACCAGAGTGGCAGGGTGCTGGTTGATGCCAGCAATTTCTTACACAGGAAATTTAAAATCCTAACCATGCCATCAGGGAAGGCAAAATGTGGAGACTCTGCTCAATCAGTACTTCCTGTACCAAGCTCGTACTAAATTACAAAATGATGGACTGCTTCTGATCAGCAGCCACCAATAAAAAGAATGCAGACCTTGTTAAGTTAACGACACTAGTTGAGAAGCTCGCCAACAGCTGTCTAACCTGAAATTCTAGATTATGTGTCGGAATTGAGAAACAATTTAAATGTTTTTTTCCTACCATAGAGACGACTTTCATGAGACACCGGTGGTGGGGGGGGGGGCGGGGAAAAGAGAAGGCAATGAAGGCACTCTGCCCAGCATCAATATTCCACTGTATTTTGATATTATATGAACTAACCATCTTTACACTTTTATACTTCACAGCATTTTACTAAACAATATATTGTATTAATGGGGCTGAATTACCTAGATCTTCTGATAAGGAATTTATTTATACATAAATACATGCAGTCTCCGACTCAAACTCATTCTTCTGCAGGACCTCAAAACTGTGGAATTTTTACTTCACTCACTTTCCCCTTCCTTCTATAATCCGCGGGCTTTTAAACCCAAACTTGGCATCACCTGATCACTGCTGATTTATCTTATATTCTCCCCTATCTTTTGCAACGTTGGTGGCTTCCTGCACTATGGGCCTTCATCCTTGACTTTGATTTAATAATAAAAAACACATGATGAGGTCACCTCTGATTTCTTCATGCTTTCTGGAGGTTACATCAGATAGCAATGAGAGAAAACCCAGCTCTCAGTAATGTGGTAAAGATCCAAAAAAGGGGAAAGGAAGAAAAATATCCTAAAAAAAAAAGGGGTCGTCCCTTCAGCAAAAATAAATAAAACCATATCTGACTCTAGCTCAGAGACAAAGCCAAAACAGTCTGATTTTGCTGTTCAGAAACTAAACTTATTCAATGTAATTACAAAGACTCTTATACTCAATCCAAAGCTGTTATTATGAAGGACAATTGACCATAGACTTTACTATTACGTGAATGTTTATCTACGTTGCACTTTTACTATTTCCCAGTTAAGTAGGTTTTGCCTGTAAACTTCTAGGTTGTGTGACTATAACTGCCACCTACAGGAGAGTTCATCATAATTCGATGCTCGAGTCAAACGCAGTAAGCAGGTTACTGCAAGTGGGACAACTGTTAGTCCCTCAAATATCCACATCTTTGAAAATGTACAGCATCCGGATAGTAAAGGGCCAAGGCTGCTTACAGGAACTACTATTGGGATATAGAGAGAAGATGGTTTTAAAAAGAACCCAAGATAAAACAATAGTACACTCCTTGGTAAAACCATGTGGTGTTGCAGACATTCAGGTTACACACCATTATTACTGTTATTTATATATATATATATATATATATATATATATATATATATACTCACAATTTTTAAACTTTAGGCAGAGGTCAAAATAATTAAAATCACTCTGCATTGAGGGGAAATAAGTTACATAACGATATCCCCAGAATCAGCTCACAGTCTGCACAATAATGCAACTCTCAATTAATGGTAGGATGTTTGCCCGATTCTTAGAATTATTTTGCTAATGCATAGTATAAAGTGTATCCCACAACACTGTCAGATATCCTCCCCTATTATGGTATTCACTTGTGCAATGTAGTCTCTACCACACCTGATAGTTAATGGTAAAAAAAAACTAAAGGTTTTTCAGTATTGTGAAACAAACATTAAACCACATAACATGAAGTACCAATGTCCACTAGTGAGTTTAAGGCAATAATTCAATCTTTTGGTTCCTTTGACTCTCTGGTTTATGGCATTATCAGAAACGGTTTAATTACTGTAAAACTCTTGAATGTTGCTATAAAAATAACTGTGAATGGGAGCTGTACATTTGTGGATTTAAAACTGCAGATCAATCACTGCTTTCACCACCTTAGTCAGATATCTGTACAGTATTATTTTTGCAGGCTTGATATGTTCATGGAAATAAAAAATAAAAACAGGAAAAATAACCAGTTGTACAATACCGGCTTCCCATTACCAGCTAGTATCCCACATGCATAATAAAAACAGAAAATGCTGAAAATTCACAAGTCGGTATCTGTAAAGGCAAAAAAAAAGATAGCTAACTGTTTTCATTTCAGATTTCCAATGTCTCTTTTTAATCCTACATGCATATCCTACTGCAGGCCTGTGACAATAAAGCTCATTTACATTATATCTGGATGGTCAGTCTAGTGTGTGGATGATGTGCTTTCATTCAAAGTTCTCTCCCCAAGACCAGTCATTATACTCAACAGATTATAAAAACAAGAATTGACTATCGAGATTCAGATAGTAACAAAATCCCTGCAATCAGAGGAGGCTGAAATCCACAGGATCATCTGTACACCAAATCTGTAACATACATTTGTAACCATCCACATGGGGTAGTTAGAATCAGACACATACTCTTCCAGCATTTGCCTTTTAATATCAGCTATTTTTAGGAACAGACAGCCCACTGTTGCTTATGTTTTCAATAATGCGGTACATCTTTACAAACAGTGCCAAAACCTTGAATGCATTTAAGGACAAATATCAATTGTTTTTGTAACCTCCAATTATAGATGAGAAGAGTCTTTATCAGTCAGGTCACATTAACGTAAAACACTGCTATTTTTTCCAATAAGCTGAGGAGTAGTTGTGATGGGTTAATGTGCTGCACCATCTACTTGCAGTATCAAGTCTGTGCCCATGATTCTGTACACTGTGATGTTAACTGAACTGCCAGGATTTCCCACAGATGGAGAAGGACAAATAAAATGTTAATCTCCTACTTACTGCTCAGGAACAGGTAACCTGCTCCTCCCACCTACACAATCCCCTACCGACAGGTAACCTGCTCCTCCCTCCTACACAATCCCCTACCGACAGGTGCTCCTCCCTCCTACACAATCCCCTACCGACAGGTAACCTGCTCCTCCCTCCTACACAATCCCCTACAGACAGGTAACCTGCTCCTCCCTCCTACACAATCCCCTACCGAAGGTAACCTGCTCCTCCCTCCTACACAATCCCCTACAGACAGGTGCTCCTCCCTCCGACACAATCCCCTCCCGACAGGTAACCTGCTCCTCCCTCCTACACAATCCCCTACAGACAGGTAACCTGCTCCTCCCTCCTACACAATCCCCTACCGACAGGTGCTCCTCCCTCCGACACAATCCCCTACCGACAGGTAACCTGCTCCTCCCTCCTACACAATCCCCTACAGACAGGTGCTCCTCCCTCCGACACAATCCCCTCCCGACAGGTAACCTGCTCCTCCCTCCTACACAATCCCCTACAGACAGGTAACCTGCTCCTCCCTCCTACACAATCCCCTACCGACAGGTAACCTGCTCCTCCCTCCTACACAATCCCCTACAGACAGGTGCTCCTCCCTCCTACACAATCCCCTACAGACAGGTGCTCCTCCCTCCTACACAATCCCCTACCGAAGGTAACCTGCTCCTCCCTCCTACACAATCCCCTACAGACAGGTGCTCCTCCCTCCGACACAATCCCCTCCCGACAGGTAACCTGCTCCTCCCTCCTACACAATCCCCTACAGACAGGTAACCTGCTCCTCCCTCCTACACAATCCCCTACCGACAGGTGCTCCTCCCTCCTACACAATCCCCTACCGACAGGTGCTCTTCCCTCCTACACAATCCCCTACAGACAGGTGCTCCTCCCTCCTACACAATCCCCTACCGACAGGTGCTCTTCCCTCCTAGACAATCCCCTACAGACAGGCGATCCCCACCTACACAATCCCCTACCGACAGGTGATCCTCCCTCCTACACAATCCCCTACCGACAGGTGATCCTCCCTCCTACACAATCCCCTACCGACAGGTGCTCTTCCCTCCTAGACAATCCCCTACAGACAGGCGATCCCCTCCTACACAATCCCCTACCGACAGGCGATCCCCACCTACACAATCCCCTACCGACAGGTGATCCTCCCTCCTACACAATCCCCTACAGACAGGCGATCCCCCTCCTACACAATCCCCTACAGACAGGTGATCCCTTGGCCCAAGCCCCAGGTGTGGGCTATGATTCAGGCCATTATTCCCAAATGATAAGGGAAGCGCTTCCGGCCCCGGACTCGCTCACCTGTCCTACTTCCAGCAACAGTACAGCCAACAGGAGGGCGGCGCCAGCCATGGCCTTGCGATCCCGGTTAGTGGAGAGGTTGGGTGTGAGGGGAAGCCCCCAGCTCGCGGCCCCGGTCCATGGCTCCCGCCTCAGCCGCGAGTGGACAACCCGCAGCGCGCGCCCCCACACTTCCGGCCCGGGGCTCACTGATTGGCTGGGTAACCCGGCGCTGATTGGATAGAATGGCCACATGACGTTCAGTGAGTGACATCAAAACCCACCAATCGAAACAAAAGGAGGTGTGGGAGGAAATGATTGGTTAGTGGAGGGGGTTTTCGAGCTTCAGCAAATCAGAGGCAGTTGCGCCATGGGGGCGGGGCTTCTGCCTGGGGGCGGGGCTCAGTTGGGGCGGAGCCAGCTAAGCGAAAGTGAGAGTTCGGTGACACGTGGAGCGGTTTTGTTTGTAAATGTTGGTGGGACAAGGCTCTGTGACTTCCTGTTCCGGGAGCATGTTGGGTGGGCAAAGGAAGACGCTTTAGCTCAAGCACGATTCACATTAGATAAAAAAGAATCCAATAAAAACAGAAAATATCAACACTGATCTAATTAATATAGGAACAGGAGGAGGCCATTCAGCCCCTCGGGCCTGTGCCATTCAATCAGAGCACAGGACTGATCTGGACCTCAACGCCTTTGTTCCACAGGCTGAATGGCCGACTCCTGTTCCCATGTTCCAATCCAGTTCAATCAAGTCAGGCAGTAGTGAGGGAAAGGACAAGCCCAGCGGTCCTCAATAGTGTTTGGAGATGTTCCACACACAGACCCATAACAGAAGACAGCACAAATCTTAATACTGTAAAGTAACAAACTTTAATTGGCAATAAAGACTAGTCTTTAGAATTAAACATTGGGCTAACTAATGGTCAGCACTAAAATCGGAAGCAGTGCAACTCTCAAACCAAGTCAACTCCCTCATTTCGAAAGATACTGGGGTGCTTGAATCACACATTCTGCAAGTTAAGTGGTATTAAAAGCTGCATGACCCTTCACAATCTACTAACCCAGTGTCAGTTTGTGCACATGGGGAAAACTCCCGAACAGGGCAGAGATTTTTTTTTGTAAAAAGATGGCATATTACATTGAAATATTGCACCTCCTTTCATGGTTATCAGGTCTAAGATCTATAAATTTATCAAACTCATTAATAAATCAAAAAATTTCACAACTTTTAATTTATCTATTTATACTCATCCAAGTAAGGATATCAGTGATTAGAAACTGCACACTATTCCACTTATTGCCACCGGTGCCAATATTCAGTACTAGTACAGTACAGAGTAAAGCTCTCTCCACACTATCCCAAACACTCCCAGGGCAGGTACAGCACGGGTTAGATACAGAGTAAAGCTCCCTCTACACTGTCCCATCAAACACTCCCAGGGCAGGTACAGCACAGGTTAGATACAGAGTAAAGCTCCCTCTACACTGTCCCAAACAGTTGTTGTCAGCCACATTCTGAAAGTGAATAGACGGTCCAAGCCACTCCGTCTCTGATGAGAAGTTTACAGGGTTGAAAACTAGCTCCCTTTTCAACAACTCAAATATAACAGAGTAAATTACAGAGCACACAAGCTGAAACCCTATACACCCCCATGATACCAATGCCCATAGTCCTGCATGAAGTGAAAGATACTAGTCGGATTTGACAAATTGGTCGGTGTTCTATTCTGGTTTCAAGAATACTCAGAAGTTTGCTTGGCATGAGGCCTGGGGGGGGGGGGGGGGGGGAGGAGAAATTGGGTAGTTTTGAAGCTATTTTAAAACGTGCAATCGCCTTTTACTCACAGTTCAACTGACTACTGTCCTGGCCACATGCAAGCTTCTAACTTTACAATGAGGACACGAATAGACAGGATAGCCCACAGAAGAGAAGAGGTGCTTATGGCACTGGAGTGAGGAGCCTTCAACCCCAAAAGCATAAATAACAAACACTTTCTCCTCAATCAGCTTCCCATCCAGGGGCACCAAGGTAAACCTGCTATCCACCTGGAACAAGTGGGCTCAATACAGAAGGCAAGGCGGGGGGTGGGGGGAGAAATGCACAAACTTTTCAAAACTTCTAGACAAAGCTGAAATGCTTTGTGACTTGTCCCCTCGTCTCTTTCCCCTCTTCCCTCCCCCATCCCCAGAAACTGAAACCAGTGAAGTGGAAATGGTCATACAGCTTTAAATGGGTACCGCGTTATGGCAACAAGGTGAAGTCACTCGTCGCGTACAGTACTATTACATGGTTCACCCAAATATGGTTTTATTGGCTCTCAACACAAATTAGTGGAAGTACAGTGGGTTCTGCTTAATTGCAGTGTCAGGCCGGGGGAAACTCTTTATGCAATTATCTAGTAAAGCCAGTTAGAAAGCAACGAGAAGATGGCAGACAAACAGAACTGACTGCGCACCATTTCCTCCCTGTGCTCTCCCTTTTGCCTGGGAGTCCCCTGCAAACAAGGCAAGTCGGAACGGTCATCCAGGCAATGCGCAAACAAGTAAAGGGCGACTGGGTAGATATTTAAATACAAGGCAACCGATCGTAAGACGTCCTGACAACAGACGCATGATGAAAGCTTGTTTATAGAAATAAACATTCCACAGTTAAGCTTTATACAAGGTGGGTATAACAGATCCACACGCAGATAATAGGGGGAGCAGGCAGTTGAGAAGAGGCGTACAAGTAAGTAGAGCCCCACTGCACTGTGTTATACAGACACGGCTCTGGATGCAAGTTAAAAACAAACCTAGGTTGGGAGGTTATCCATGTTACAGCAGATATAATAAAATGCTTCTAGTGTTTCACCGGCAGGTAATTTTGTGGCTTTTACAGAACTTCTTGAATAATTTGGAGTTTTCCTTCTTCGAAACGGTATTTTTTTTATATTTGAAGTTCACAAGTAAAGTCAGATCGGACATACTGTCCAGCTCCTGGTGAGGATCTTCAACATATTTTTTTAAAATCTATATCATCGTTGGCATCTTCCAGGGGAGGGGGAGGGGGAGGAAGAAATACAATCCAGTACATGAGAGTTCCAATCAGTTTTATAGTCCTTTGGTTTCAGTCTATCCTTCAACTGCCAGAAGTGGAGGCATATTCAAAAATACTGCCATTTGCCAAGGACTGTATCTTTGATTGCATCAACATACTGCGCAGGCACCCAGTAAACCCAATAGTACGAAGCTTCGGTGGGACCCAGCTGAAATGCCTGGAAAGGGAAAGGAATAAGAATGAAGGGAGATCAGAACTGCAACAGCGACACATCGCTAATCAACAGTGGTCCCTCTTTACAGCCACAAGAATAAGAGGCTTGTATTTATACAACATCCTGTGCCACATAAAACATCTCAAAACACTTCAAGTACATTGAATTACCTTGAAGTGCAAAGACTGGTGTTTCGCAGGCAAACACAGCATGCAGTTTGCAAAGAGCAAGATTCCATAGACATCAACGTGCTGAACGACCAGTTCATTTGTTCTTGCAGGTGTTGAGTGAGGAACATTGACCAGGACACCAGGAGAGCTAGGTCCTCTTCCTTGAATAGTGCTGTGGGGTCTTTTACATCCACCTGAACCACTTAAGTATTTTGTCAAGGCCTCTAACGTCTTAACTGCAATGACAGAAAACCCAGCCCCTCGCCCAGCCCAAAAATCGGGACAAAATGTCCCCCCTACCAACCAAAAAAGCCAAGAATCTTGGGACATGCCCGTTAACGGTGTGACTCTTGCACTGGAAATCAAACTGACATTCTTAGGGGCTACCTTTCCTCATCTACTCGCCCCTTCCTCCTATAATGTAAAGGCTTTTAAAACCCAAACTTGGTGTCAACTAGGTACTGCTTCCTGGTTTTCTTTGACCATTTTTTGTGAATCTTGGTTGTTCAAGAGAATGGGACTGAGTCTCCCTCCAACCTTTCCTTCCCATCGCAGTGTGACTGTGATCAGGAGTTTGGAGGCAGTGAAGGAGTGTTGGAGCTGCAGTCAATTGTGGCACCATTCAAGAAAGTTTTTAAACTCTTACAATATGGGTATTGATTGGTGATTGTCACACAGAGTTGTCACTAGCCAGGAACACAATGTAATTAATTACAGATTAGCAGAGAAGGCTTTAGACTTTGACGATGCAAACAGCTTCTCGTTCACAAGCTGCGAAGGTCTGCAGCTCAGGTCATGGATAAAGCCTGCGTTGGTGCACGTTCCCCCTCATAGCTGCTCACAGGTTTGGGAGCAGTTGTCCACATTGCCATTGCAGACATGAGGGAGGCAAAGAAAAGAGATGGCAAGAGCTAGGCTGTGTGGAAATTTCACTCCTGTGTAATTGCCCTACCCGCTCGTAACCACGGCATCTCCTGCAATGGCATCTCTTTCCGCCCCTCACACTGGTACCTCAGACGCCCCCAAGGATATCTTTGGCCCCTCTTTTCCTCATCTACCCGCTGTCCCTCGGCGACATCCTCTGAAGATAAGGGGTCAGCTTCCACATGTACGCTGACACCACCCAGCTCTACCTCACTACCATCTCTCCACCCACCCCCCACTGCCTCTTGTCACACTGCTTGTCCAACATTCAGTCTTGGATGAGCTGCAACCTCTCCCAGCTAAACACTGGAATGACCAAAGCCATGGTCTTCATCCGTCACAAATGATGTCTCCTCACCATTGACTCCACCTCCTCCCTGGCCAAGTTGAATCAAACTATTTGCATCTCAACATCCTATTCGACCTCCAAGTCGAACTTCCATAGCCTCTCCATTACAAAGACCGCCTACTTCTACCTCTGTACCATCACCCGCTCTGCCCCACCTCAGCCCAGCTGCCACCCAAACCCTCATCCATGGTTTTGTTCTGCCAGACTCCAATACCCCACCGGCCGACCTCCCATCCTCCATAAACTTCAGCTCATCCAAAACTTTGCTGCCCACCCCCCCACACCCATCCAGCATCAAGTCGCACCCAACCCTTGCACTTGTCCTCGCCAATATTTATAGACCCCTGCCTCGTCCAATCACAAGGCACTGGTCTCAGTACTCACCATCATGTGATAATCTTCATGTTCTTCAATAGGTTCACTGATCACATTTTTGATCGAGCCCATAGGGATTTTCTCTGTTCTCTCTGTTGAAAATAAAAAAGTCACACCATAGAATCTTACAGCACAGGAAGCGCCATTTGGCCCATCGTGCCTGTGCCAGCTCTTTGAAACAGCTATCCAATTAGTCCAACTCTTTCTCCATAGCCCTGCAATCATTTCCTTTTCAAGTATATATCCAAATTACCTTTTGAGGAAGAAGAAACCAGCTCCAACAAAGCCCACTTAACCCCAGATAGTGTGGGGTCCGGGGAGGAGAACACTTCCCAGCCACCTTCCCCTGCAACAACTTACATTTATATGGCGCCTGATGACTCGCCTCCCTCAGAGATTGAACGAACCAGGGTGAACCTGTGGCATTGTATATATGGCAGCTGCAAGGAGTGTGATCAATGAATCAAAGGAACTTAAGTGGTGTCTGTAAAACTCACCCTTGGTTCCAATCCAGATCTGGTCTTGCTCCAGTTTGAAGGTTAACCTGACTTTTCCACTTGACTTGTTGTACATGCCAGCTAATGGTACACTCGGTAAGCGTTCCTGCAGAGAGTTCAGAGGGCAGCGGTTACCAACACAACAGGGAGCAGGGAGGCACGGATTGAGGGTTTCAGACTAATTGAGGAATTAAGTCACCTTGGCCACTAGGAGGGCCAAACTGCACCTAAACACACACTAGTTGACTGTCATTTACACAGCCTCCAAGGACAGCCGTAGGCAATTAAAAGTGTAACACTGGTGCAATGCAGGCTACTTTGAAGTGGAGGATAAACAGTGTAGAGGGAACTTTACTCTGTATCTGACCCGTGCTGTACTTGCCCTGGGAGTGTTTGATGGGACAGTGTAGAGGGAGCTTTAAGAACATAAAAACATAAGAAATAGGAGCAGGAGTAGGCCAGAAGGCCCCTCAAGCCTGCTCCGCCATTCAATTAGATCACGGCTGATCTTCGACCTCAACTCCACTTTCCCATCTGATCCCCATAGCCCTTGATTCCCTTAGAGTCCAAAAATCTATCGATCAGAGTCTTGAATAAACTCAACAACTGAGCACCCACAGCCCTCTGGGGTAGAGAATTACAAATATTCACGACCGAGTGAAGAAATTTCTCCTCATCTCAGTCCTTAATGTCTGACCCCTTAACCTGAGACTATGACCCCTAGTTCTTGACTCTTCAGCCAGGGAAAACAGCTTCTCAGCATCCAACCCATCAAGCCCTCTAAGAATTTTATATGTTTCAATGAGATCACCTCTCATTCTTCTAAATTCCAGAGAGTATAGGCCAATATACTCTGCATCTAACCTGTGCTGCACTTGTCCTGGGAGTGTTTGATGGGGAGAGCTTTACTCTGTATCTAACCCTGTAACAGCAGAAGCAGCATGCTATAGACAGAGCTAAGTGATCCCACAACCAATGGATCAGATCAAAGCTCTGTAGTCCTGCCACATCCAGTTGTGAATGGTGGTGGACAATTAAACAACTAATGGGAGGAGGAGGTTCAGTGAACATCCCCATCCTCAATGATGGCAGAGTCCAGCACGCAAGTGCAAAAGACAAGGCTGAAATGTTTGCAACCATCTTCAGCCAGAAGTGAGGAGTGGATAATCCATCTCAGCCTCCTCCTGAGATCCCCACCATCACAGAAGCCAGTCTTCAGCCAATTCGATTCACTCCACGTGATATCAAGAAATGGCTGAGTGCATTGGATACAGCAAAGGCTATGGGCCCCGACAACATCCTGGCTGTAGTGCTGAAGACTTGTTCTCCAGAACTAGCCTCGCCTCCAACCAAGCTGTTCTAGTACAGCTACAACACTGGCATCTACCAAACAACGTGAAAAATTGCCCAGGTATGTCCTGTCCACAAAAAGCAGGACAAATCCAATAGAGTCATAGAGTTATACAGCACGGATAGAGGCCCTTCGGCCCATCGTGTCTGCGCCGGCCATCAGCCCTGTCTACTCTAATCCCATATTCCAGCATTTGGTCCGTAGCCTTGTATGCTATGGCGTTTCAAGTGCTCATCCAAATGCTTCTTGAATGTTGTGAGGGTTCCTGCCTCCGCAACCCTCTCAGGCAGTGAGTTCCAGACTCCAACCACCCTCTGGGTGAAAAAGTTCTTTCTCAAATCCCCTCTAAACCTCCCGCCTTTTACCTTGAATCTATGTCCCCTTGTTATAGAACCCTCAACGAAGGGAAAAAGCTCCTTAGTATCCATCCTATCTGTGCCCCTCATAATTTTGTACACCTCAATCATGTCCCCCCTCAGCCTCCTCTGCTCCAAGGAAAACAAACCCAATCTTCCCAGTCTCTCTTCATAGCTGAAGCGCTCCAGCCCTGGTAACATCCTGGTGAATCTCCTCTGCACCCTCTCCAAAGCGATCACATCCTTCCTGTAGTGTGGCGACCAGAACTGCACACAGTACTCCAGCTGTGGCCTAACCAGTGTTTTATACAGCTCCATCATAACCTCCTTGCTCTTATATTCTATGCCTCGGCTAATAAAGGCAAGTATCCCATATGCCTTCTTTACCACCTTATCTACCTGTTCCGCCGCCTTCAGGGATCTGTGAACTTGCACACCAAGATCCCTCTGACCCTCTGTCTTGCCTAGGGTCCTCCCATTCATTGTGTATTCCCTTGCCTTGTTAGTCCCTCCAAAGTGCATCACCTCGCACTTTTCCAGGTTAAATTCCATTTGCCACTGTTCCGCCCATCTGACCAACCCATCTATATCGTCCTGCAGACTGAGGCTATCCTCCTCACTATTTACCACCCTACCAATTTTTGTATCATCAGCGAACTTACTGATCATACCTTTTACATTCATATCCAAGTCATTAATGTAGACCACAAACAGCAAGGGACCCAGCACCGATCCCTGTGGTACCCCACTGGCCACAGGCTTCCAGTCACAAAAACAACCTTCGACCATCACCCTCTGCCTTCTCCCACTAAGCCAGTTTTGTATCCAAAGTGCCAAGGCACCCTGGATTCCATGGGCTCGTACCTTCTTGGCCAACTACCGCCCCATCAGTCTATTCTCAATCAGCAGCAAAGTGATGGAAGGTGTCGTCGACAGTGCTATCAAGCGACACTTACTCACCAATAACCTGCTCACTGATGCTCAGTTTGGGTTCTGCCAGGACCACTCGGCTCCAGACCTCATTACAGCCTTGGTCCAAACATGGACAAAAAAGCTGAATTCCAGAGGTGAGGTGAGACTGACCTCCCGTGACATCAAGGCACCATTTGACCGAGTGTGGCATCAAGGAGCCCTAGTAAAATTGAAGTCAATGGGAATCGGGGAAAAACCCTCCAGTGGCTGGCATCATACCTAGCACAAAGGAAGATGGTGGTGGTTGTTGTTGGAGGCCAATCATCTCAGCCCCAGGACATTGCTGCAGGAGTTCCTCAGGGCAGTGTTCTAGGCCCAACCATCTTCAGCTGCTTCGTCAATGATCTTCCCTCCGTAATAAGGTCAGAAATGGGGATGTTCACTGATGATTGCAGTGTTCAGTTCCATTCGCAACCCTTCAGATAATGAAGCAGTCCAAGCCCGCATGCAGCAAGACCTGGACAACATCCAGGCTTAGACTGATAAGTGGCAAGTAACATTCACGCCAGACAAGTGCAATGACCATCTCCAACAAGACAGAGTCTAACCACTTCCCCTTGATATTCAATGGCATTACCATCACCGAATCCCCCACCATCAACATCCAGGGGGTCACCATTGACCAGAAACTTAACTGGACCAGCCATATAAATACTGTGGCTACAAGAGCAGGTCAGAGGCTGAGTATTGTGTAGCAAGTGACTCACCTCCTGACTTCCCAAAGCCTTTCCACCACCTACAAGGCACAAGTCAGGAGTGTGATGGAATACTCTCCAATTGCCTGGATGAGTGCAGCTCCAACAACACTCAAGAAGCTCGACACCATCCAGGATAAGGCAGCCCGCTTAATTGGCACCCCATCCGCCACCCTAAACATTCACTCCCTTCACCACTGACGCACCGTGGCTGCAGTGTGTACCATCTACAAGATGCACTGCAGCAACTCACCAAGGCTTCTTTGATAGCACCTCCCAAACCCGCGACCTCTACCACCTAGAAGGACAAGGGCAGCAGGTGCATGGGAACACCACCTGCACGTTTCCTTCCAAGTCACACACCATCCCGACTTGGAAATATATCAGCCGTTCCTTCATTGTTGCTGGGTCAAAATCCTGAAACTCCCTACCTAACAGCACTGTGGGAGAACCGTCACCACAGGGACTGCAGTGGCTCACCACCACCTTCTCAAGAGCAATTAGGGATGGACAATGAACGCGGCCTTGCTGGAGACGCCCAAATCCCATGAACGAATAAAAAAAACCCGTGCTTTACTTGCGTTTGCTGGGGCAATGGTCAGTGTTTTTATTGGCGGTAAAGGATCAGCGCCGATGGTGGACTACTCGGCCAGTAACTTTTTTCATCTCCCTCAATCTGCCGGGAGGCTCCGGGGTCTTTGAATCGGCAACAGGAACTCACCTATTCCAGGTTCTCAAACACCATGATCTGAAACGTCATGGATTGCAGATCTTTTATGTCCACCTGAAAGGGTAGACGGGGCCTCAGTTTAACATCTCATCTGAAAGACGGCACTGGGAGTGTCAGCCTGGATTATGTACTCAAGTGTCTGTAGTGGGACTTGAACCCATGATCTTTAACTCAGGAGAGTGTGCTGCCCACTGAGCCACAGCTGGCACATAAAGTGCAAAAGTTCCACCGAAAGCACAGCGAAAGTCGAATGCAGCCGCTCGAATCCACTTACCTTAACTCCTTTAATGGACGGCATGATGTCCTCTGGTTTCCCTTTGTCTAATACTTTCCTGTGTTGCTAAAAAAAGGAAGCAAACATCAGCTTTTAAAGAAACCAGAGGGCAGGATACATGTTCAGCAAACTCACTGGCAGAACTCCTGCCTGATTATTCTCCCAGTAACAGATGCACATGTTTTACTGCATTCACAGAACACCCACCTGGGGGAATTGAAGGAACACTGCAACGTACAGCACCAGGAAAGGTCTACCTGATCAGTCCTTAAGTTCAACAAATCGCACAGCCTATACTGTTTCTCAAACACTACCCTCACCAAAATACTATCTGACACCCCCTCGAATTTCCGCCCAGCCCCCCCTCATCTGTGTGAAGTCGTTAAATCAGAACTTGAGTGTTCTCCTTCCCTCTTCTGAGTCCTGGGTACAGAGTTTGTGGTTTATTGGGGTTCAGTTTATCTGTACCCCTCAGAATCTTGAAGCCTTCAGTGAGGAGTGGAGGGAGATAATTAAGTTCTGCTCACTCCCCAAAAGGCTGGGAGGGGGGGGGGGGGGGGGGGGTCAATTGAAATTTTCAAGACTGAGAACAATTGAATTTTGTTGGGTAAGGACATTGAGGGATATGTGGCAAAGGCAGATAAATGGGGTCGCGGTACAGATCAGCCATGATCTGACTGAATGGCGGAACAGGCTCAAGGGGCTGAATGGCCTCCTCCTGCTAAGAACATAAGAAATAGGAGCAGGAGTAGGCCATACGGCCCCTTGAGCCTGCTCCGCCATTCAATATCATGGCTTATCTTCGACCTCAACTCCACTTTCCCGCCCGATCCCATAGCCCTTGATTCCCTTATAGAGTCCAAAAATCAATCTATCTATCTATCTCAGCCTTGAATGTACTCAATGACTCAGCATCCACAGCCCTCTGGGGTAGAGAATTCCAAAGATTTACAACTCTCAGTGAAGAAATTCCTCATCTTAAGTGGCCAACCCTTTATCCTAAGGCCATGCCCAGCCAGGGGGAACAGCCTCTCAGCATCTACCCTGTCAAGTTCTCTCAGAATCTTATGTTTCAATGAGATCACCTCTCATTCTTCTAAACTCCAGAGAGTATAGGCCCATTCTACTCAATCTCTCCGCTCAGGAACCAATCTAGTGAACTTTTGTTGCACCGCCTCTAAGGCAAGTATATCCATCCTTAGATAAGGAGACCAAAACTGTACACAGTACTCTAGGTGTGGTCTCACCAAAGCCCTGTACAATTGTGTAACAGGTTCAAGGGGCTGAATGGCCTTCTCCTGTTCCCGTGTTGCCCTGTTCCAATGCTGATTATTTTACATATGGCACTTACCTTTTGCCTACATAGAGGTTCCTTTTTGGGCTCTTCAGCTTTGGCCTCTTGCTGTACCACCTCCTTTGGTGTGTTTACTGCTAGAACGTCATTAATCGTCGATCCGATCACCATTATTTTTGCACCATTTGTGACTTTAATTTCACGTAAAGTTTTGTCTTCCTGGAGCAGCCCCTTGTACATGACTTTTTGCATAGCAGGAGTGAGGCCTGACAAGAGGAAGAAAAGAGCATTGATCTTAATCGAGGCTCTTTGAACAACTAGCTTAGATGTTAGTCACTATTGGGCCAGTGACAGGGATCAGAGTCTGCAAAAGTTCGAGTTATGCAAGTCCGTGAACCAGTGGGAAAAATCTCTCTCTCACTCCCTCTATTAATCCTTCCCCCTTCTCTCCCCTCCCAAGTCTCTCTACCTCACCCTTCTCCAGTCAGAGATGGTCCAGAGGCCACTCACTGTGAAACTGTGTAATCAGAAAAGTAAACAAGGCAGAGGGACCCTCCCTTCTTGGCATAGATTGGATCAGGAACACACCGGATTCGGGCTGAGGGAGGGAGGGAGGGGAAAAGAGGAGAACAGGGGACAGGCAGATGTAAATCAGCACCCCGATATACTGGGGCACATTTGCATTTTTGTAAACTCGAACTGTGATTTCTCCTATCAAATGAGGGTGGGAGCCCTGGGTCAAATGTCCCCTCCCTGACCCAGGGCGCTGCATTCCTACAATCCTGATTAACATTTGGTAACTGGACACAAACTAGGGTTCAAACCTGCGGCTCAGTCACTTTCTTAACCAGACGAACCATCCGGTGAAAGCTAAAGGCAAGTGAACTGTTACTTAAATGTACTTCATTTATAATTCCGAGGGTGGGAAAAGATTGAGAACAGGGTTGCAAACACTGATTGTGTGGGGCCCTATTTAAATTCACATCCCACCAAGTTTGAAGGGCGGCTGACTGTATATCAATCACTAATGGACAATATGGTCGAGCAGGGAGAAAAGCTCCACAAGAGTGTCGTACATCCACGCCAATAAGAGGACAGCACACAGAATATGGAAGATTGCAGTTGATACTGCAGCACTGTTATGCCACAGTAAAGGTTTATATAATGTACCAAATTAATGATCACGTCAAAATTAATTCCAATTGTAATTATAAATTTTTTTTCAAAAAATTGTTCATTTGGACATTCAAAGATATTCAACACAGGTTAGGTAGAGTAAAGCTCCTTTTATACTGTCCCAAACACTCCCAGGGCAGGTACAGCACGGGTTAGACACAAAGTTCCTCTATTCTGCTCAGTATCGAGGGCAATTAGGGATGGGCAATAAATGCTGGCCTCGCCAGCGACGCCCACATCCCGTGAACGAATAAAAAAAAAGTATCATAATAACAGTGTAGAGGGAGCTTTACTCTGTATCTAACCCATGCTGTACCTGCCCTGGGAGTGTTTGATGGGACAGTGTACAGGGAGCTTTACTCTGTATCTAACCTGTACTGTACCTGCCCTGGGAGCGTTTGATGGGACAGTGTAGAGGGAGCTTTACTCTGTATCTAACCCGTGCTGTATCTGCCCTGGGAGTGTTTGATGGGATAGTGTAGAGGGAGCTTTACTCTGTATCTAACCCGTGCTGTACCTGCCCTGGGAGTGTTTGATGGGATAGTGTAGAGGGAGCTTTACTCTGTATCTAACCCGTGCTGTACCTGCCCTGGGAGTGTTTGATGGGACAGTGTACAGGGAGCTTTACTCTGTATCTAACCCGTGCTGTACCTGCCCTGGGAGAGTTTGGGCCAATATAAAAAAGGAACTTGACTAACATTTCCATTTACCTCAACAGTGACTCAAGGTCTTTGAGTGAGTGAGAATATAGTGCAATTTAATATAGAATTATCAGCATTTTGCGCTGTATATTAGTGCCAACATCTAGACTATTATTGTTCAAATCTGTTTTGTCACAGAAAAAAAATCCCTTTAGCCCTTCAACCTGGGCTGGATTCAAACCCTACCACCAAAAACTGTTTTAAGCCAGAGAACCATTCAGCAATCTGCAAGTTTATTTATAGGAGGTAAATAAATTTCAATTTTTTTCTGATGTAGAAAATCCAACTGGTTCAATAGTTCTTGGCGGAGGAGGGGAGACAAGATTGCACAGGTGTCGGAGACCTAAAAGAAAACAGTGGGAAGACCGTGGGACCGAAACGCTGTAATACCAGTTTCCTGCCACTAGAGAGGGGAGCTCTTTCCACATTCATACAAGATAGTCACTAATAAATCCAAGAGAGAATTCAGAAGAAACTTCACCACCCAGACTGGTAAGAATGTGCAACTCACTGGAGTAGTTGAGGCAAATAGCATAGATGCCTTTAAGGGGAAGCTAGATAAGTACATGAGGGAGAATAGAATAGGTAATGCTGATAGGACGAAATGAAGTAGGGTGAGAGGAGGCCCATGTGGAACAAACACCGGCATAGACCATTTAGGTCCGTTTCTGTGTTGTAAATTCGATATAATTCTGGGTTATTAGTGGCGGAAACCTGAGACTCCAGCATTTCTCCCAGTGCCATTGTCATGCAGAATAGCACCGCTCCTCTCGCCTATTCAATTCTCAACTCGAGTCAGAACGGCTTGCGGTGGGAAAGGTAACAGGGACCCATCCTCCCAGTAAAACGCACCTGTGAGTGAGTGAATCTTTTCTTTCAGACTGGCTCCTGTACTATCCAGTGGAACTCTCAGATCATATTTGTTTTTGTTCCAAATAATTTTCAGATCTACCATTTCCTTTCCGGCATCCGACTCCCCACCATTGCTGACCGAAGTTTGAGGGACTGAGTCTTCGTTCTCCATTTGTTCGGTCAGTAAGGATTGAGCGTCCCCTTCACCGGCAGTCCCACAGCTTGGTTTCTCTTTCTGAACTGGTATGTCCGTGCAGGTCTCTGTTTCCATTCCACCAGTGTCTGCCCCTGCAATTAAGCATTAAAAGAAAACTTTTTACGGTTAATTATTTTTGAGTGGCAGCATTTATAATTTATCTAGAAAATATTAAAAATCTTATGTCTGCATGCACTTCCTGTTTATAAAATCTTACTTCCTTATGTAAACCGCCATTACATCCTCCCACCATTAGTAGTGCTGTAAGACCTCAGTTTTGCATCTCCCAGCTCCTCGGTCTGTACTGCAGAGAAATTCCTTTGCTCCAACTAACTACTTCTTGGCTTTTCAAATTGCCTTTAAGTTTTAACTACATTTAACGGTGAAAAAATTAAATTTACAAAATGTATAAAAATAAGAACAGAATGGATGACTTTAAAATATGGCCTGCATTATGTCTGTGCACCCTGGTCCAATATCCCCATCCCTGTGCTCAATCCCACAGGTGCGTTTTTCTGGGAGATGGGTCCCTGTTACCTTTCCCACCACAAGAGATTAACTAGTACTTTATATTTTTCACCCACTGCTACCATCACCACAAGCTTCATTCCCAAATAAAATTTTAAAAATCGACTGCAAATTAGTTTTTGTTATTAACTAATGCTGCTACACAATCAGTTGGCAGGCCCAGGATGAGGGTCTCTGATATGTAACTTTCCTCACCCAACTTACCTCCAAAAATAGCCAAAGATCAATACACTGGGTGCAGGAGCACAGACCCACAAATACAAACTGGGGTCCCACCACTCCACCCAGCTCAAGGGGTGAACAGTAACCACCTTGTGCAGGTACAGAACTGTGAAGCTGGCAAAATATAAAGTTCCTTCTCTGCAGCAAATACTAGCCCAAGTCACTATTAATCTATAATGTATTGAAGTTCTTACATTTGCATGCACTTTCCATCTACAAAACATTATTTACTAGTCACAGTTTGTCTCAACTTTTCCATTATAAATTCCTATGTAAACTTATCACGCTGTAATTACTCTCTCCTGTCAGTGGTGACACTTAGTGTCTTTTCTTGCGTCACCCAGCACCTGCAGTGAAACTCCTACGCTCCAATCAAATCTACTGCTTCATTTTCCAAATTGAGGTAACTTTTGCTATTTAACTATAAATATGAAATCAAAGTATTAATTATAAAAATAAGGATAGAATGTACAACTTTAAAATGGTGACTGAATGCCATCTGTACGTCCTGGTCCTATTATCTCCAGGCCACAATAGTCCCAGTGATATTACACGGAACCTGTTCCTTATTAAAAAGGGACAGTCAGCCACAAACAAAAATACAAAATATTAGAGGGTGCTGATTGAGAAGGTAAGATTCAGTCCACTAACGGCAAGATATGATTTGTACTTCACCGCTTTAGATCTAGCTCTAGATAACAAACGGGAAGCGCTCAATGGCGACAGAAATGAAAGGTGTTCCATTCCGCATCCCGGTGAGCACAAGAAAAAGATTTGGAGTGTAAGTAAACATGAGGCAGAGTACCCACTGGGTAAATACTGCAGAGGATTCAATACTCAGCATCGCAGATCGGAAAGGTTTCAGATTCCACCCCCATCTATGCTGAGTTAGTGGATCTCACCCAGGGCAAGGACATGGGTTCTACAATTGGCCTCAGTGCCCCAAATCTTTCACTGGGCAGTACCAGCCACGCAGGACTGGAGCATGTAGTACAGTCTGGTGCTCCTTCACATAAAGTGTTAGAGATCCCACGACACAATCTGATGAAAAAAATCAGGAGATCTCGTGTTCTGCTGACCCACATTTGTCCCTCAACCAACACCACAGATCAGTCGGTTATTCAATTCACTGCCATTTGTGAGTCATTGCCAGAGCAGAATGGCTGCTCGGTTTGCCTATATGACAGTCACTATAAGTAATTCACTGTGTGAACGTCCCTTCAAACATTTCAATTACTTGACAGGCACAGTATGAAGCAAGTGTTTTTCTGATCACTCTGCAGCAAGACACATGCTGGACAGAGTGTGAACAGACACCAGGTGAGGACAGAGCCAGGCTCGCTGCAATAGCTCTCATTGAGGAATAGCCTGCTGACATGCACTCTCGCATTAACAATTAGTCAGTATAAGAGAAGTATACCCTATTTTTTGGGCAACGGTAGACAGCTCCCCTGTAGTCACCTGCAGACACTTCTCAAACACAATCTACCTCCTAATACTCAGTGCTTACTCGAGAATCTAATCCAGTAGCAGCAAGCAAGGAGACATCGTCTATTGACGAAATCCCACCGGTCACTTTGCAACAGCAGAGAACAGCTGCTCTCCGTAAGCTGAAAACATTCAGTGTCAGACTTTCTTTCCTGTTTAAATGAAATAAAAACTAATTTAGTTCTTGAAACAAATGATCAATGAACTTCCTTAAGCACAAAAGGGTGGTGGGGGGGCATTGTTTAATATTATCTCGTAATACAAGCTCAAGGAGAATTTATGTGTACATTATTTTAACATGGTCGTAAATCAATTTGTCAACTGTTTATAAAGCAGAGTTTTGCACAAAGGTGCACGCACTACCAGAGAGAATTAAGTTGGGTTCAAGGCCCACTCCAGGACACCAGTTCATTATCACAGCTGACACTCCAGTGCAGTACTGAGGGTACTGCTGTACTGCACTGTTGGAGGTGGTGTGCTTCAGATGAGTCATGAAACAGAGGGCCCTTCCATCGATTTGGGTGGCTGTTACAGATCCCCAGCAACGTTTGAAGAGCAGGAAGTTCTGTTATCCTGACCAACATTCTATCGTTGAACCAAAGTCACCAAAAACTTATTAAAGTGGCTTTAAGAAAGGGTCTTTTAAAATTCTCCATGCTCATGTTCAAATCCCTCCATCGCCTCGCCCATCCCTATCTCTATCTCTGTAATCTCCTCCAGTCCTACAAGTCCGAGATCTCCGCGCTCCTCCAATTCGGGCCTCTTGCACATCCCCAATTTCCTTCGCTCCACCATTGGCAGCCGTGCCTTCAGCTGCCTGGACCCTAAGCTCTGGAATTCCCTCCATAAACCTCTCTACTAAGCTTTTGGTCACATGTCCTAATATCACGTGGCTCGGTGTCAAGTTTTGTTTGATAATCACTCCTGTGAAGCGCCTTGGGATGTTTTACTACGTTAAAAGGCGCTATGTAAATGCAAATTGTTCATTTTGAAATGAGGGTGAGCAGAAGCGTACTAAATGTTATTGTGTGCAATGTGGATGCACTATGCAAGTGGTGGATGTCAGCTTCGGGACTGCAAGAACGGGGGCTAAGGGGCATTTTTCTCACCGGCTTCCTTCAGTAATCGAGTACTCATGGCATCAGAGTCCAGGGACTTTTCCACTTTTGAGCTCCACCAATCCTTCTTCATCTACAGTTATCCTTTCTAACCAGGAAAGACTAAAACAGGCTGGGGCTCTTGTCTCTAGAAAAGAGGCTGAGGGGTGACCTGATAGAGGTCTTTAAGATTTTGAAAGGGTTTGATGTGGAAACATCTTCTCTATGTGTACCCTTTGTGGGGGAGTCCAGAACTAGGGGTCATAAACATAAGATAGTCACTAATAAATCCAATAGGGAATTCAGAAGAAACTTCTTTTCCCAAAGAGTGGTGAGAATGTGGAACTCGCTACCACAAGGAGTAGTTGAGGCAAATAGCATAGATGCATTTAAGGGGAAAGGGTATGCTGATGGGGTTGGATGAAGTAAGGCTCATGTGGAGCACAAACACTGGCATAGACCAGTTGGGCTGAATGGCCTGTTTCTGTGCTGTAGACTCGATGTAATTAATTGCTCCCCGTCCTCCCCTCCTCTTCTTTCATTCCCACTACTACATTATTCTGTGAAAACCCTCAATATCATCACTTCTCCTTCATCCTCCATAGAATTTCCTTCTTCATCTCCAATCGGCCCAATCTTTAACTGTTCCTTTACTTGTTTATAAAATCCTTTACTATTCCCTTTTGTCTGCTCGTAGCCTTTCTAATCTTTGCATCCCCTCTACATTTTCTATATTCAACTTGCTTTCCTACTTTATTGGGCCTAGATTTGTCATATGCCTCTTTAAGTCTCATTTTAATTTCTCTAACCATCCAAGGAACTCCAGTTTTTGCTACACTACCTTTACTTCTTGTGGGAATATTTCTCGTCTACACCCTAATCATCTCCGGTTTGAATGCTCCCTATTGTTTGTGCACTGTCTTTTTTTGCCAAGCTTTATCTGTGTTAGTTCTCTTCTAATCTCATTGAAACTGACTACCTCCCCCCACCCCCACCCCAGTACCTTTATCATTGTTTCCTCTCCTTTTCAATTTTTATATCAAACCTAATTATGTTATGGTCACTATTCTCTTATCTAGTCACCCTCCTTCATTTCCTGATACTAAAATCAACAATACCCTTTTCTTTTTTGGACTTAACATACTGATCCAGGAAGAAATTCTGGACATATTGCAGAACGCTCCACCCTCGTCATTTACATTACTCTCACCCAAGTCTCTCTTTGAATAATTATTCCTTTCCTATGCTCCTTGCACTCTCTTCCTCATCTTGTTCTCTTCCCCCGCCCGCCCACATTTCCCGTGCCATATTAGTTTAAACCCTCCCCGCAAAGCACTCCCAGTGAGGACACTTGACCCACCCTTATTCAGATGAAGCCTGCCCATTCTTTACAGACCATTCCTGCCCCAGGAACCTGAACTCTTCCCCCCCCCCCCACTATCTCTCCAGACATGCAGCTCTTATCCACATGCTAGTTTATATTCTATACTAACAAGCACATGGACATCCCAAGATTACTCCCCCGGAGATCCCGCCTTTCAATCAACCCACTTGCTGGAAGTCCCTTTGCGGGTCTCCAATTCTAACACTACCTATTGGTTCCAAGGTGAACCAAGACTTCTGGCTGTACCGCGACGTCTGGCTGTACCCCTTCCTTCTCCAAAATCTTCTTGCGCTGGAGGGCATCAGCATAAAATACAAAAACAGAGTTAGGTTAGATGCCAGGAAGTAATTCTTGACCAAGAATCACTGACCTCTGGAACAGACCACAAAAGAACATGCAGCAAGTATGGATTCACTGCAGACCTTCCAAAAGGGAGCGGGATGAGTTCCTGAGAGTCAAGGGCATCTCAAGTTACAGAAGGTAAATGGGGGAGTTGGTGTTATTATAGATATAAATCACTGCAATCTCCTGCCATTTCCCAGAAATTTTGTTTCTCTGTTTTCTACCTCTCTGCATGACTTGACAAGAGGCAGTGGCAGATGGTGAATGCAGGCTGCACCATATCTGGGTGGGACAGGCTGGACAGACCAGTTGGTCTTTTCCTGTCTTTTAAAAAAATATATATTGGTAGGGCAAACTGGTTTAGCTCATTGTTGCCTGGATCACAGGTATCCTGTACTGACCATCAACATCAGTCAATTCAGGAGACCGTTTCAGCCTCCCACCTCCTCTCCTCCTTCCTCAACAATCACCAGTTTCTCTTCCTCATTCGTCCCAGTGGGTTAACCACCTTTCAGTGCGTGTAATCACAGAACCCTTCAGCTTCACGAGTGTCGGCCTCTACTCCCAAGCCTCAAGCCTTGAGCTCAACTGCAAGCATCCAACATTTGCTGCACGTGTACCCATATCAAACATGGAAACGCTAGACGGAAAAAGACCAAGGTCCATCTAGTTCACCTTCTACCATCCTGGTAATCGCTGATATAACGATAATGGAATTGTTGATTAATCGTGGCAATCAATCGCGATCAGTGAGTCTCCAACAGACCCAGACATGAGGCAAGGAAACCCCCCGTGGTGGAGAGCTTTGGGAACCATAGGTCCAAAGTCACCCGTTCCTCCCTAGCCTGTTACACTTACCACATCTCAAATTACTTATATACAGTATTCAGAAATATAATTTTCAGAAAGAAATTTATCTATTTTGCATGAATCAGCACAAACTGTTCCCACCAACTCCCATTTATTCCATTGATTTAAAATATCCAGAATCACCCTCATCCTGCACCACTAGTCCCCCACCCCGTTGCACGCTAATCTATTGTGCCCCCCCGTTGCACGCTAATCTATTGTGCCCCCCCGTTGCACGCTAATCTATTGTGCCCCCCCATTGCACGCTAATCTATTGTGCCCCCCCGTTGCACGCTAATCTATTGTGCCCCCCCCGTTGCACGCTAATCTATTGTGCCCCCCCGTTGCACGCTAATCTATTGTGCCCCCCCGTTGCACGCTAATCTATTGTGCCCCCCCCATTGCACGCTAATCTATTGTGCCCCCCCCATTGCATGCTAATCTATTGTGCCCCCCCCATTGCATGCTAATCTATTGTGCCCCCCCCCCATTGCATGCTAATCTATTGTGCCCCCCCCATTGCATGCTAATCTATTGTGCCCCCCCCCCATTGCATGCTAATCTATTGTGCCCCCCCCCATTGCATGCTAATCTATTGTGCCCCCCCCCCATTGCATGCTAATCTATTGTGCCCCCCCCCATTGCATGCTAATCTATTGTGCCCCCCCCCCCCATTGCACGCTAATCTATTGTGCCCCCCCGGTTGCACGCTAATCTATTGTGCCCCCCCCCGTTGCATGCTAATCTATTGTGCCCCCCCCCCCCCATTGCACGCTAATCTATTGTGCCCCCCCCATTGCATGCTAATCTATTGTGCCCCCCCCCATTGCATGCTAATCTATTGTGCCCCCCCCCCATTGCATGCTAATCTATTGTGCCCCCCCCCCATTGCATGCTAATCTATTGTGCCCCCCCCCATTGCATGCTAATCTATTGTGCCCCCCCCCATTGCATGCTAATCTATTGTGCCCCCCCCCATTGCATGCTAATCTATTGTGCCCCCCCCCATTGCATGCTAATCTATTGTGCCCCCCCCCCATTGCATGCTAATCTATTGTGCCCCCCCCCATTGCATGCTAATCTATTGTGCCCCCCCCCGTTGCATGCTAATCTATTGTGCCCCCCCCCCCGGTTGCACGCTAATCTATCGTGCCCCCCCGGTTGCACGCTAATCTATTGTGCCCCCCCCAATTGTACACTAGTCTCTTGCACCCCCCCGGTTCCACATTACTCTCCCCCACTGGGCCTAAGGCCCCGTCCAGCGGCTGCCCGGTGAGGAGAGGCGCCCTGCAGTGAGGATGTCGGTCTGCAGCACCGGTCGGTCCCGTTGGGAGGCCAGTGTCGCGCTGTAGCTGTGCCGGAGCCCCGAGAGCCGCGCTCGATCACAGCCGCTACATACCGTCGCGAGCCGCCATCACCGTCCGTCTAACTCCAGGGCCCGCCGGGAACGCGCTGACTACTTCCGCTTTCCGGACCACTCGCGCCGATGCTGAAATATGATTGGCTGCTGGAGGCGGGGACACATGATTGACGGTGGTTGGGGGCGGGGACATGTGATTGACGGCGGTTGGGGGCGGGGACATGTGATTGACAGCAGCTGGGGGCGGGGACATGTGATTGACAGCAGCTGGGGGCGGGGACATGTGATTGACAGCAGCTGGGGGCGGGGACATGTGATTGACAGCAGCTGGGGGCGGGGACATGTGATTGACAGCAGTTGGAGGCAGGGTCGTGTGATTGACGGCTGTTAGAGGCGTGGCTGCATTTAGGAACAGGAGGAGGCCATTCAGCCCCTTGTGCCTGCTCCGCCATTTGTTAAGGTCATAGCTGATCTGTGATCTAACTCCATATACCTGCCTTTGGCCCATATCCCTTAATACCTTTGATTGCCAAAAAGCTATCTATCTCAGATTTAAATTTAGCAATTGAGCTAGTATCAATTGCCGTTTGCGGAAGAGAATTCCAACTCCTACCACCCTTTGTGTGTAGAAATGTTTTCTAATCTCACTCCTGAAAGGTCTGGCTCTAATTTTTAGACTGTGCCCCCTACTCCTGGAATCTCCAACCGGCGGAAATAGTTTCTCTCTATCCACCCTATCCGTTCCCCTTAATATCTTATCAACTTCGATCAGATCACCCCTTAACCTTCCAAACCCTAGAGAATACAACCCCAATTTGTGTAATCTCTCCTCGTAACTTAACCCTTGAAGTCCGGGTATCATTCGAATGGCTGCTGCGCAGACGGGGTGTAATGGGCAGGGTCATTGATGATTGACATGCCGTCGGGTGGTTCTCTGGCCTCTAATTAATGGTTGACTATTGTAAACAATTTTACAACACCAAGTTATAGTCCAGCAATTTTATTTTAAATTCACAAGCTTTCGGAGGCTTCCTCCTTCCTCAGGTGAACGTTTTTTCCAACAACGTTCACCTGAGGAAGGAGGAAGCCTCCGAAAGCTTGTGAATTTAAAATAAAATTGCTGGACTATAACTTGGTGTTGTAAAATTGTTTACAATTGTCAACCCCAGTCCATCACCGGCATCTCCACATAATGGTTGACTGCCACTGGAGGGTGTGGCTGTTTTGATTGACGGCTGTGGACCTGTGGTAATGATTGATTGACAGGAGGCTCGTCCCCTTGGCAACTGGTGGGCCTGGTTAGTGGTGCAGCACAGCTGATTGATTGTAACATGTTAAGCAGGGGAGAGCTGGGGCTGTGACTGCGAGCTCTACAAGAGTTACTGTGCCGATGGGGCTGCAGCCTCTCACCTTGTATCAGGGTTTGTAGGGTTCACACTCTCTCTGGAGCTCTCAGTCGAGCTTCATTCATTAACAGAGAGGGTGTGGGGGGGTGCTTTTAATTTGTGTCAGCATTGGCTCAGTGGTAACAGTCTCCCCTCTGAGTCAGCAGGTCGAGACTACAGGGGAGTGGGACTAACTGGATTGCTCTTACAAAAAGCCGGTGCAGGCTCGATGGGCTGAAAGGCCTCCTTCTGTGCTATAACCGTTCTATGATTCTGTGATTCTATTTGAGCACATAATCCAGGCTGACACTCCTAGTGCAGTACTGAAGTAGTGCTGCACTGTCAGAGGTGCCGTCTTTTGGATTAGATATTAAACCATGGCTTGTCTGCCCTCTCAGGTGGACGTAAAAGTTACCATGCACTATTTTGAAGAAGAGCAGGGGGGTTCTCCCCAGTGTCCTGACCGATATTTATCCCTGAGGCAACAGATTATCTGATCATTATCACATTGCTGTTTGTGGGATCTTGCTCACAAATTGGCTGCCGTGTTTCCAACATCACAACAGTGACTACACTTAAAAAATACTTCATTGGCTGTAAAGCGCTTTGGGATGTCCTGATGTTGTGAAAGGCACTATATAAATGCAAGTCTTTCTTCAATTTGAAGATTGCTGCCACTGGAATCAGCAGTCATTCTCATTTCATTAAGGATTATTACCCATTTCCTACTTTTTCTGGAAATCATGTGAGATGAGTTCTGTTCCTGTATATACTGAGTAACCATTGCAGACTCTTGGCTCAGTACTGGCACAGAACCCATGATCCAGCACATGTAGATCCCAGATAGGCACTGACCAGACACTGGGTATTCCAACAAAGGGAGACTCTACATAGCAGAAAACTAGTAACTGCTTTCAAAAAAATCAGTCATAGGCCCCAAAAGCTGAGAACTCAAGAAGAGGCCTGTTAGTAATCCTATGACTCGTGAAAATCAGTAGTTGCACCAAATAATGTATCTTAAACAGTCGGAATACAAAACATTCCTTCACTTGTACTGGAGGGAATAAAATACATAGAATTACATAGTGTCTACAGCACAGAAAGAGGCCATTCAGCCCAAATGGTCTTTGCTGACGTTTATGCTACATACGAGCTTCTTCACACCTCTCTTCATCTAAACCAATCAGTATATCAGTACATGAGTACATGAAAGCCTGAGGGGAATTCCAAATGCTGAAGGCACAAAATTAGTGCTGCTTTTCTAAGTGAGTGGGGCATCTGGGAAACACTGCCTGGAAAATGTCGAATTTTTATTTTAAAAATTATGCATTTTAGTTAATTTTTGTAACAACACATTCCATTTATATAGTGCCTATAATGTAAAAAAAATGACCCATAGCACTTCACAGAGGGATAAGGAAAAAATGGACGGTGGGCGAAAGAAAGAGATTTCTACAAGTATGTAAAAAGGAAGAGAGTAGTAAAAGTAAACGTTGGTCCCTTAGAGGCTGAGACAGGAGAAATTATAATGGGGAATAAGGAAATGGCAGAGACGTTAAACAAATATTTTGTATCTGTCTTAACAGTAGAAGACACAAAAAACATACCAGAAATAGTGAGGTACCAAGGGGCTAATGAGAGTGAGGAACTTAAAGTAATTAATATCAGTACTGGAGAAACTAATGGGACAAAAAGCCGACAAATCCCCTGGACCTGATGGCCTACACACTAAGGTTCTAAAAGAGGTGACTGCAGAGATAGCGGATGCTTTGGTTGTGATCTTCCAAAATTCCCTAGATTCTATAACGGTCCCAGCGGATTGGAAGGTAGCAAATGTAACACTACTATTCAAGAAAGGAGGGAGAGAGAAAACAGGGAACTACAGGCCTGTTAGCCTGACATCAGTCACTGGGAAAATGCTGGAATCCATTATTAAGGATGTGGGAACAGGGCACTTAGAAAATCATAATATAATTAGGCAGAGTCAATGTGGTTTTATGAAACGGAAATCGGGTTTGACAAATTTATTAGAGTTTTTTGAGGATGTGACTAGCAGGGTGAATAAAGGGGAACCAGTGGATGTAGTATATTTGGATTTTCAAAAGGCATTTGATAAGGTGCCACATAAAAGGTTGTTACACAAGATTAGGGTTCATGGGGTTGGGGGTAATATATTAGCATGAATAGAGGATTGGTTAATGGACAGAAAACAGAGAGTAGGGATAAATGGATCATTTTCAGGTTAGCAGGTTATTACTAGTGGAGTTCTGCAAGGATCAGTGCTTGGGCCTCAGATATTTACAATCTATACCAATGACTCGGATGAAAGGATCAAGTGTAATGTATCCAAGTTTGCTGACAATACAAAGCTAGGTGAGAAAGTAAGCTGTGAGGAGGATGCAAAGAATGTGCAAAGGGTTAAGTGAGTGGGCAAGAAGATGGCAGATGGAGTATATTGCAGGGAAATGTGAGGTTATTCACTTTGATAGGAAGAATGGGAAAGCAGAACATTTTTTAGATGGTGAGAAACTATTAAATGTTGGTATCCAGAGAGATTTGGGTGTCCTTGTACAAGAAACTCAAAAAGTTAGCATGCAGGTACAGCAAGCAATTAGGAAGGCAAATGGCATGTTGGCGTTTATTGCAAGGGGGTTGGAGTACAAGAGTTAGGAAGTCTCACTACAATTGTACAGGGCTTTGATGTGCCTTGTTTAAAAAGGGAGTGAGGGATAGACCGAGTAATTACAGGCCAGTCAGTCTAACCTCAGTGGTGGGCAAATTATTGGAATCAATTCTGAGGGACAGGATAAACCGTCACTTAGAAAGGCACGGACTAATCAAGAACAGTCAGCATGGATTTGTTAAGGGAAGGTCGTGTCTGACTAACTTGATTGAATTTTTTGAGGAGGTAACAAGGAGAGTCAATGAGTGTGGTGCGTTTGATACAGTGTACATGGATTTTAGTAAGGCTTTTGACAAGGTGCCACATGGCAGACTGGTCAAAAAAGTACAAGCCCATGGGATCCAAGGGAAAGTGGCAAGTTGGATCCAAAATTGGCTCAGTGGCAGGAAGCAAAGGGTAATGGTCGACAGGTGTTTTTGTGACTGTGACCCCAGTGGGGTTCCGCAAGGCTCAGTACTAGGTCTCTTGCTTTTTGTGATATATATTAATGATTTGGACTTGAATGTAGGGGGCATGATTAAGAAGTTTGCAGATGATACAAAAATTGGCTGTGTGGTTGATAGTGAGGACGAAAGCTGTAGACTGCAGGAAGATATCAATGGACTGGTCAGATGGGCAAAAGGATTTGAGTACAGGAGCAAGGGTGTCTTACTGCAGTTATACAGGGCCTTGGTAAGACCAAACGTGGAGTATTGTGTGCAGTTTTGGTCTCCTTACCTAAGAAAGGATATACTTGTCTTAGAGGGAGTGCAGCGAAGGTTCACTAGACTGATTGCTGGGATCACAGGACTGTCGTATGAGGAGAGAGTGGGTCGACTACACCTGTATTCACTCGAGTTTAGAAGAATGAGAGGGAATCTCATTGAAACATATAAAATTCTGACAGGGCTAGACTGGTTGCAGGGAGGATGTTCCCCCTGGCTGGGGGGTCCAGAACGAGGGGGGTCACAGTCTCAGGATACAGGGTAGGACATTTAGGATTGAGATGAGGAGAAATTTCTTCACTCAGAGGGTGGTGAACTGTGGAATTCTCTACCACAGAAGGCTGTGGAGGCCAAGTCACTGAATATATTTAAGAAGGAGATAGATAGATTTCTAGACACAGAAGGCATCAAGAGGTATGGGGAGAGAGTGGGGATATGGTATTGAGATAGAGGATCAGCCATGATCATATTGAATGGCCTACCCCTGCTCCTATTTTCTATGTTTCTATGAAAGGTGTAGAGGAAGTGAGGGACCTTAGAGTGCATGTCCACAGATCCCTGAAGGGGGCAGGACAGGTAGATTAGGTGGTTAAGAAGGCATATGGAATACTTTCCTTTATTAACCGAGGCATAGAATATAAGAGCTGAGAGGTTATGCTGGAACTGTATAAAACACTGGTTAGGCCATAGCTTGAGTACTGTGTACAGTTCTGGTCACCACATTACAGGAAGGATATAATCGCACTAGACAGGGTACAGAGGAGATTTACGAGGATGTTGCTAGGACTGGAGAATTTTAGCTATGAGGAAAGATTGGATAGGCTGGGGTTGATCCCTTTGGAACAGATGAGGCTGAGGGGGTGATTTAATTGAGGTGTACAAAATTATGAGGGGCTTAGATGGAGTGGATAGGAAGGACCTATTTCCTTTAGCAGAGAGATCAATAACCAGGGGGCATAGATTTAAAGTAATTGGTAGAAGGATTAGAGGGGAGCAGAGGAAACATTTTTTTCACCCAGAGGGTGGTGAGGGTCTGGAACTCACTGCCTGAAAGGGTGGTAGAGGCAGAAACCCTCAAAGCATTTAAAAAGTACCTGGATATGCACCTGAAGTGCTGTCACCTACAAGGCTACAGATCAAGTGCTGGAAAGTGAGATTAGGCTGGGTGGCTCAATTTCGGCCAGCACGGACATGATGGGCCGAACGGCCTCCTTCTGTGCCGTAAATTTTCTATGATTCTATGGTGAGACCTCACCTGGAGTACTGCGTACAGTTTTGGTCTCCTTATCTAAGGAAGGATACACTTGCCTTAGAGGCAGTGCAACAAAGATTCACTAGATTGCTTCCTGGGATGAGAGGGTTGTCCTATGAGGAAAGGTTGAATAGAATGGGCTTAAACATACAAGATTCTGAGGGGGCTTGACAGAGTAGATGCTGAGAGGCTGTTTCCCCTGGCTGGAGTGTCTAGAACTAGGGGTGACAGTCTCAGGATAAGGGGTCGGCCATTTAAGACTGAGATGAGGGGGCCTTTCTTCATTCAGAGGGTTGTGAATCTTTGAAATTCTCTACCCCAAAGGGCTGTGGATGCTGAGTCATTAAATATGTTCAAGTCTGAGATTGATAGATTTTTGGACTCTAGGGGAATCGAGGGATATGGGGATCAGACAGGAAAGTGGAGTTGAGGTCGAAGATCAGTCATGACCTTATTGAATGGCGGAGCAGGCTCGAGGGGCCGTATGGCCTACTCCTGTTCCTGTTTCTTATGTTCTTATATTCGAAGGGATGGGTTTCAAGAGCAGTCTCAAAGAGGAGAGGGAGGTGGAGAAGTTTAGGGTGGGAGTTCCAGAGCGTGGGCCTAATCGGCTGAAGGCACAGCTGCCAATGATGGGGTGAAGGGGGGTATGATACACAGAAGGCCAGAGTCAGAGGAATGGAGAGTTCGGGAGTAGGATGTACATAGAATTATATAGAAAGTACAGCACAGAAACAGGCCATTCCACCCATGGGATGTAGGCGTTGCTGCCTAGGCCAGCATTTATTGCCCATCCCTAATTGCCCTTGAGAAGGTGGTGGTGAGCCGCCTTCTTGAACCGCCGCAGTCCGTGTGGTGAAGGTTCTCCCACAGTGCTGTTAGGAAGGGAGTTCCAGGATTTTAACCCAGCGACAATGAAGGAACGGCAATATATTTCCAAGTTGGGACGATGTGTGACTTGGAGGGGAACGTGCGGGTGGTGTTGTTCCCATGTGCCTGCTGCCCTTATCCTTCTAGGTGGTAGAGGTCGCGGGTTTGGGAGGTGCTGTCGAAGAAGCCTTGGCGAGTTGCTGCAGTGCATCCTGTGGATGGTGTACACTGCAGCCACAGTGCGCCGGTGGTGAAGGGATTGAATGTTTAGGGTGGTGGATGGGGTGCCAATCAAGCGGGCTGCTTTGTCCTGGATGGTGTCAAGTTTCTTGAGTGTTGTTGGAGCTGCACTCATCCAAGCAAGTGGAGAGTATTCCATCACACTCCTGACTTGTGCCTTGTAGATGGTGGAAAGGCTTTGGGGAGTCAGGAGGTGAGTCACTCACTGCAGAATACCCAGCCTCTGACCTGCTCTTGTAGCCACAGTATTTATATGGCTGGTCCAGTTCAGTTTCTGGTCAATGGTGACCCCCAAGATGTTGATGGTGGGGGATTCGGCGATGGTAATGCCATTGAATGTCAAGGGGAGGTGGTTAGACTCTCTCTTGTTGGAGATGTAAGGAATCTTACAACACCAGGTTATAGTCCAACAAATTTATTTTAAAATCACAAGCTTTCGGAGATTATCCCCTTCGTCAGGTGAATGAGTGAAAAGGTTCTCAAATCGCATATCTTATACTAGGCTGGGACAGCATCACACCAATCAAAAGGTGTCGTTGTTATTCAAACAGGCCAGTCACGGAGAACAGCACGTCCCAGTACACTGGATATACATTGTGTCAATTACAGACAGACAGAAAGAAACCCAAATGGCAGAGAGAGAGAGGGAATATTAAAAAATACGCCAACATTTTCATGCACAAGTTCGAGCACGACTTCTTCACTGCACAGGACGTTCCAACCAACGCTATACACCAGATACATCGTCGACATTTTCTTCCTATGGACCCACGGCGAAGAATCACTGAAGAGACTACACGATAACATCAACAAGTTCCATCCCACCATCAAACTCACCATGGACTACTCCTCAGAATCGGTTTCTTTCTTGGACACACAAATCTCCATCAAGCCCACGGACAACGATGCTCCACTTTTCCAGCTTCCACCCTAACCACGTCAAAGAGGCCATCCCCTATGGACAGGCCCTACGAATACACAGGATCTGCTCAGACGAGGAGGAATGCGATGGACACCTACAGACGCTGAAAGACGCCCTCGTAAGAACGGGATATGACGCTCGACTTGTCGATCGACAGTTCCGACGGGCCACAGCGAAGAATCGCATAGACCTCCTCAGAAGACAAACACAGGACGCAACCAACAGAGTACCCTTCGTCGTCCAGTACTTCCCCGGAGCGGAGAAACTACACCATGCTCTCCGCAGCCTTCAACATGTCATCGATGACGACGAACACCTCGCTAAGGCCATCCCCACGCCTCCACTACTCGCCTTTAAACAGCCACCCAACCTCAAACAGACCATCGTTCGCAGCAAGTTACCCAGTTTTCAGGAGAACAGCGTCCACGACACCACACAACCCTGCCACGGCAACCTCTGCAAGACATGCCAGATCATCGACACGGATACCACCATCACACGAGAGGACACCACCCACCAGGTACATGGTTCATACTCCTGTGACTCGGCCAACGTTGTCTACCTCATACGTTGCAGGAAAGGATGCCCCAGAGCATGGTACATTGGCGAGACCATGCAGACACTGCGACAACGGATGAACGGACACCGCGCAACAATCGCCAGACAGGAGGGTTCCCTCCCAGTCGGGGAACACTTTAGCAGTCAAGGACATTCAGCCACCGATCTTCGGGTAAGCGTTCTCCAAGGCGGCCTTCGAGACACACGACAACGCAAAATCGTCGAGCAGAAGTTGATAGCCAAGTTCCGCACCCATGAGGACGACCTCAACTGGGATCTTGGGTTCATGTCACGCTACACGTAACCCCACCAGCAAAAAGGGGAAAAAAATTATGTTTTTAATATTCCCTCTCTCTCTCTGCCATTTGGGTTTCTTTCTGTCTGTCTGTGTAATTGACACAATGTATATCCAGTGTACTGGGACGTGCTGTTCTCCGTGACTGGCCTGTTTGAATAACAACGACACCTTTTGATTGGTGTGATGCTGTCCCAGCCTAGTATAAGATATGCGATTTGAGAACCTTTTCACTCATTCACCTGATGAAGGGGATAATCTCCGAAAGCTTGTGATTTTAAAATAAATTTGTTGGACTATAACCTGGTGTTGTAAGATTCCTTACATTTGTCCACCCCAGTCCATCACCGGCATCTCCACATCATTGTTGGAGATGGTCATTGCCTGGCACTTGTCTGGCGTGAATGTTACTTACCACTTATCAGCCCAAGGCTGGATGTTGTCCAGGTCTTGCTGCATGTGGGCACGGACTGCTTTATTATCTGAGGTGTTGCGAATGGAACTGAACACTGTGCAATCATCAGCGAACATCCCCATTTCTGACCTTATGATGGAGAGAAGGTCATTGATGAAGCAGCTGAAGATGGTTGGGCCGAGGACACTGCACTGAGGAACTCCTGCAGCAATGTCCTGGGGCTGAGATGATTGGCCTCCAACAACCACTACCATCTTCCTTTGTGCTAGGTATGACTCCAGCCACTGGAGAGTTTTCCCCCTGATTCCCATTGACTTCAATTTTACTGAGGCTCCTTGGTGCTACACTCGGTCAAATGCTGCCTTGATGTCAAGGGCAGTCATTCTCACCTCACCTCTGGAATTCAGCTCTTTTGTCCATGTTTGGACCAAGGCTGTAATGAGGTTTGGAGCCGAGTGGTCCTGGCGGAACCCAAACTGAGCATCGGTGAGCAGGTTATTGGTGAGTAAATGCCGCTTGATAGCACTGTCGATGACACCTTCCATCACTTTGCTGATGATTGAGAGTAGGCTGATTGTGCAGTAATTTGGCCGGATTGGATTTGTCCTGTTTTTTGTGGACAGGACATACCTGGGCAATTTTCCACATTGTCAGGTAGATGCCAGTGTTGTAGCTGTACTGGAACAGCTTGGCTAGAGGCGCAGCTAGTTCTGGAGCACAAGTCTTCAGCACTACAGCTGGGATGTTGTCGGGGCCCATAGCCTTTGCTGTATCCAGTGCACTCAGCCGTTTCTTGATATCACGTGGAGTGAATCGAATTGGCTGAAGACTGGCTTCTGTGATGGTGGGGATATTGGGAGGAGGCTGAGATGGATCATCCACTCGGCACTTCTGGCTGAAGATGGTTGCAAACATTTCATCCTTGTCTTTTGCACTCACGTGCTGGACTCTGCCATCATTGAGGATGGGGATGTTTACAGAGCCTCCTCCTCCCATTAGTTGTCTGATTGTCCACCACCATTCACAACTGGATGTGGCAGGACTGCAAGGCTTTGATCTGATCCGTTGATTGTGGAATCGCTTAGCGCTATCTACAGCATGTTGCTTCCGCTGTTTAGCATGCATGTAGTCCTGAGTTGTAGCTTCATCAGGTTGGCACCTCATTTTGAGGTATGCCTGGTGCTGCTCCTGGCATGCTCTTCTACACTCCTCATTGAACCAGGGTTGATCCCCTGGCTTGTTGGTAATGGTAGAGTGAGGAATATGCCAGGCCATGAGGTTACAGATTGTGCTGGAATACAATTCTGCTGCTGCTGGTGGCCCACAGCGCCTCATGGATGCCCAGTTTTGAGCTGCTAGATCTGTTGTGAATCTATCCCATTTAGCACGGTGATAGTGCCACACAACACGTTGAACGGTGTCTTCAGTGCAAAGATGGGACTTCGTCTCCACGAGGACTGTGCGGTGGTCATTCCTACCAATATTGTAATGGACAGATGCATTTGTGACAGATAGATTGGTGAGGACGAGGTCAAGTAAGTTTTTCCCTCGTGTTCGTTCGCTCATCACCTGCTGTAGGCCCAGTCTGGCAGCTATGTCCTTCAGAACTCGGCCAGCTCGGTCAGTAGTGGTGCTACTGAGCCACTCTTGGTGATGGACAGTGAAGTCCCCCACCCAGAGTATATTCTGTGCCCTTGCTACCCTCAGTGCTTCCTCCAAATGGTCGTCAACATGGAGGAGGACCGATTCATCAGCTGAGGGAGGGCGGTAGGTGGTAATCAGCAGGGGGTTTCCTTGCCCATGTCTGACCTGATGCCATGAGATTTCATGGGGTCCAGAGTCAATGTTGAGAACTCCCAGGGTCACTCCCTCCTGACTGTATATCACTGTACCGCCATCTCTGGTCGGTCTGTCCTGGCGGTGGGACAGGACATACCCAGGGATGGTGATGGAAGAGTCTGGGACGTTGGCTGAAAGGTATGATTCTGTGAGTGTGGCTATGTCAGGCTGTTGCTTGACTAGTCTGTGGGACAGCTCTCGCAATTTTGGAACAAGTCCCCAGATGTTAGTGAGGAGGACTTTGCAGGGTCGACTGGGCTTGGTTTGCCTTTGTCGTGTCTGGTGCCTAGTGGTCCGATGCCGGGTGTTCCGTCCGGTTTTATTTATGCTCCACATGAGCCTCCTCCCTCCCTACTTCATCTCACCCTGTCAGCATATCCTTCTATTCCTTTCTCCCTCATGTGTTTATCTAGCTTCCCCTTAAATGCATCTTTGCTATTCACCTCAACCACACCTTGTGGTAGCGAGTTCCATATTCCAATCACTCTCTGGGTAAAGAAGTTTCTCCTGAATTCCCTATTGGATTTATTAGTGACTATCTTATAACTATGGCCCCTAGTTCTGGTCCTCCCCCCACAAGTGGAAAGATCATCTCCATGTCTACCCTATCAAACCCTTTCATAATCTTAAAGGCCTTTTTCAGAACACCCCTCAGACTTCTCTTTTCTGGAGAAAAGAGCTCCAGCCAGCTCAATTTTTCCTCTCAGTTCAGGTATCATCCTATGTGTGTCGGGCTGGGGGAGGTGAAAGAAATAGGGAAGAGTGAGGCCTTTTATACCCACTCTCTGTCAGTCTCCCCCACACATCACTGGCCTCCCCCACACTTCTTTCTTCTCCCAGTCATTATCTATCTGACCACATTCATTATCTATGCCCCCCACTTACCCCCTGTCTCCCCTCCACTCTTTACCTGTGTCTTCTCCTACTCACCCGTCTCCCCTAGTTCCTCATCTGTCTCCCTCACTCATTGTCTCTTCCGCTTGTGGTTTGAGAAACAATAATCTGAATGAGGCAGGGAATCAGTGGAAAGATCACTTCCTGTTACCTCAGGAATTGCCCTTGTCATTGCATATTCTGATTTTACTTCTTGCAGGGCTATGGGGAAAGAGTGGGGAAGTGGGACTAATTGAATAGCACTTTCATTACATTACATAGCTCTACATTACAAAAGTGACTACAAAAAAAACTTCATTGGCTGTAAAGCGCTTTGGGACGTCCTGAGGTCATGAAAAGTGTGATATAAATGCAACTCTTTCTTTCTTCTTTCAAAGAGCCGGCACAGGCATGATGGGCTGAATGGCCTCCTTCTGTGCTGTAAGATTTTATGATTCTTCTGGAGTGCTGCAGGTGGCTCGGTGGGTAAAGCCGGTGTGGTCAGCACATGGTCACATCCTGTCTGTGCTGAGTTTGCTGGTCTCAGGTTTCTGGGCTGGGGAGGGGAAGTCAGCCAGGGTTCCTGCTCCTGATCACTATCCAGTGACCCCTCCCCTTGTTGGGAAGTGGGAAAGGAATCAAAAGGGAGCAGGTGATTGACAGCCCGCAAACCCAGGCTTTAGCACCTTGCTTAAGCTCCGACCACACTGTATAATGAACAACAGAGCCCCGCCCTCCCTGTCTGATTGACAGCAGGCGTCCCGCCCCTCCCTGTCTGATTGACAGCAGGCGTCCCGCCCCTCCCTGTCTGATTGACAGCGGACGCCCCACCCCTCCCTGTCTGATTGACTGACAGCTCAGGCAGCTCTGTCCGTGCTCCGGACGCTCACTGTCTGAATGGCCGATCGCAGGATTATCAACATTTACCTCCTCGGACTGGGCTTTATGCTCATCTTCACCGCGTTCAGCACCTGCGGGAACATAGAGGTGAGTTTTAATCAGTTTAATAAAGTGTAACGGCGGCGAGTATTACTGACACAGGATCCAGGGTTAGAGTAATAGAGTTAGGGTTAGAATAACAGGTGACATGATGTGGAGATGCCGGTGATGGACTGGGGTTGACAATTGTAAACAATTTTACAACACCAAGTTATAGTCCAGCAAATTGCTGGACTATAACTTGGTGTTGTAAAATTGTTTACAATTAACAGGTGACAGGTTAAGATACCAGAATATGAATTGGAGTAACAGGCTAGGATTTAGAGTGTATGTTAGAGTAACAAAAACATAGGTTAGAATTAACAGGGTCCAGGTTAGAATACTGAGATGTGGGTTAAAGTTACAGGGCATGAGCTAAAATAACAAAGTAATTGTTAAAGTAACAATATTTGAATTAAACAAACGGTATATGCGTTAAAGGAACAATATATGCTTTAAAGTAATGTGCCAGTTAAAGTAGCAATCTACAGTTTAAAATGAAGTAACAATGTATCAGTTAAAGTGGCACTGTATTGGTTAAAGTCATGGTTAAAGTGGCACTGTATTGGTTAAAGTCACGGTTAAAGTGGCACTGTATTGGTTAAAGTCACGGTTAAAGTGGCACTGTATTGGTTAAAGTCATGGTTAAAGTGGCACTGTATTGGTTAAAGTCACGGTTAAAGTGGCACTGTATTGGTTAAAGTCATGGTTAAAGTGGCACTGTTTTGGTCATGGTTAAAGTGGCACTGTATCAGCTAAAGTAAAGATTGAAATAGCTTGCCGTGTCCCAGGGCTACAGTCACAGCGTACTGGGATTAAGTTGCATTGTATCAGAGTTTGGGCAAGGGGTGATGAGGATGATACACTCAGTCTCACTGCCCTCAATCATTATCCAGTGACCACTTCGGGAAAGTGCACATGTTTGGGATGTTGGTTGAAGACAGAATCAGACTTGGATATGATGCCCTCCACAGTCAAATAGTCTGCCCACACTCACTGGCCACTTTGATGAAGTATTGGAGGAGCGACAGCAAGGGGTCAGCTGGAGAGGAGGGCAGAAAACCGCAGAGAGGAAAAACAGGCCAAAGCAGGAGAGGCAGAAATAACTGGCTGTGGTTGATATTTACTCATCGACTCACAGCATGTGATCCCGGGGACTGGGCACAAACAGAAACTCTAATCTTCAAATCAATTTATCTCCCACCAACCCGTGATCATGACATCACTTGAACAGGAGTCATAGAGCACAGCTTTATCAATGAAACTCTCTGTTCAGAACCATAATATGTTTACAGCACAGAAGCAGACCATTCGGCCCATTATGTCTGTGCTGGCTCTTTGCTAGAGCAATCCCAAAACTAGTCCCACTGCCCCGCTCTCCCCCCATAGCCCAGTATCAATCCAAAACTAGTCTCACTGCCCCGCTCTCCCCCCATAGCCCAGTATCAATCCAAAACTAGTCCCACTGCCCTGCTCTCTCCCCATAGCCCTGTATCTGCCTCTGCTCAAATATTTATCCAATTTTTCCCTTAAAAGATGCAATGGTCTCTGCCTCAACCACTCCCTGTGACAAAACATTCCAAGTTCGAACAACCCTCTGTGTAAAGAAATTTCCCCTAACCTCCCTCCTCATTCTCTTAGTGATCATTTTAAATTGATGATCCCTTGTCACAGACTCCCAACCAGAGAAAATAGTCTTTCGCTATTCACTCTATCAAAACCCTTAATAATTTTTAAAAATCCTTTATTAAATCTCCTCTTAGCCTTTTCTGCTCCAGTGGAAATAGTCCCAGTATCTTAGGTCTCTCCTCATAACTATAACATTAAACTGAGGCCCCATCTGTCAGTTTGGGTGGATGTAAAAGATCCCTATTGGAAGGGGAATTCTCCCAGTGTCCTGGCTCAACATTCCTTCATCAACCAACACCACAAATAAACAGATGAACTCATGTCATTGCTGTTTGTGGGATCTTGCTGTGTGCAGAATAGCTATCGTGCGTGACTGTACAACAATAGTGTGACTGCTCTTCAAAGTAATTCATTGGGGGATGTTTCTGAGAGATGTAAAAACGTGAATCCTTTCAATGTTCCTCTTTTGCAGCAAACGGTAATAAGGAGTTTGACCAACACCAGCTTCTCCGGCAGCGGTTACAACAGGTACCAGAGGGTCCGGCTCCTCCTACTGGTTGATTCCTTTTACAACGCTTCATGTGGAGCGACGTCCCCCGGCGTGTCTCACTGACTGGCCGCGAGTGTTCCTGACATCGGGCACCTATGCAGAGCGTGGTTCAGTGTGATGTTCCACAGCTGGCAATCTCCACTCCTGGATCTGGGTACAAGGAAGTCCATGTGCGGAGTTGGATTTTTCCCACGGCTGCCCCTGGACATAGCGCTGCCATCCCAGCAAGTTACGGGATGTATTTTTGGGTTGGGAGTTCGCACTGCGCTAGCTTTGGTGGGCATTAATCCTGGTGTGCCACGCGGTCCTCCCTTTTCCCGGTGTTGTCCCTACTGCGGTCAATCCGTGGACCCAGATTTCAGCCTCGAGCCTTGCCCACAACAGGGGACTTCTCTGCGTGTGGGGTCAAATGGTGAGACTGGGGTGAACATTAATGACCCCCCTCCCACCCCGAAGAAAATGATTTTCTGTTCGCGACATCACTAGACCCTGTTAACTTTGACAGTGGGCCTAACACACCCATTGCAGCAACAACTTGCATTTATATAGCACCTTTAACTTAGTAAAATGTCCCAAGGCGCTTCACAATAACGTAATAAGACAAAATTTGACACCGAACCACATAAGGGACATTAGGACAGGTAACGAAAAGCTTGGTCAAAGAGGTAGATTTTAAGAAGCGTCTTAAAGGATGAAAGAGAGGCGGAAAAGTTTAGGAAGGGAATTCCGGAGCTGAAAGCGCAACCACCAATGATGAGGCGAAGAAAGTCGGGAATGAACAAGGGGCCAGAATTGGAGGAGCGCAGAGATCTCAGAGGGTTGTAGGGCTGGAGGAGGTTACAGATATAGGGAGGGGGCGAGGCCATGGAGGGATTTGAACACAAGGATGAAAATTTTAAATTTGAGGCGTTCCCGGACTGGGAGCCAATGTAGGTCAGCGAGCACAGGGGTAATGGGTGAATGAGACTTGGTGCGAGTTAAGATTGCAGAATGTAACCCTGAGCTGCAGAATGCTACTCAGTTCCATTGGGCAGTAAGATTACCTTGCCTGTTGTCCCAATGCCAATTGTAATCATTCTCATGAGCAACGGACACCAGGCGTTGACTGTCCAATGTATAACCCTAAAGGTGTGCAGAACACCGCACTTGTGTTTCAATAAGAAACCTCTTCCTATGGAGAGTCCATGATAGGGTAGATAGGGTGTCTGACACCACATTTTCTTGTGTTTATTTGCCAGCCTCGCTATTGTCTATGGAGTGTTTTCCGCTTCTAACCTCATTGCTCCGTGTGTGGTGGCAGTCGTCGGGCCGAAGCTCTCCATGGTATTGAGCGGACTTGTTTACAGGTAAGAGTGGTCCCTGCTGGTTTTAGCCTCCCACACTCTTGCACAGCATCCAAGATAATGCTTGTTCGTCATCAAATAGAAGATCCCTCTCTCACCTCTGGCCTCCAACTCTCAACCACCCTTGTCCCACTCTATTCAATTAATACTCCCTGGTCTGCACCCTCAGAACTTGCTTTTCTTGTTCTTCCTCAGTTCTAAATCCTCCCCCCATTCTGCATGCTCTCCTGCTCCTTACGTCCTCTCACTTTTGAAATTAAACCTCATCTCCGACTCTAACAGTTTTCCCAGGGATTAGGGTGTGGATCTCCTCACCTCCTCCACACTCCGCTTCCCCCTATAATCGACAGGCATTTAAAACCCAGATGTGGTCCCAGCTAACTGGTCCTTCCTGATTAATCTTCTCTCCCACTCACTACACGTTGAAAGGACCCGACTCTCCTTAAGGCAGCCGGTCACTTCCTGATTGGCCGCCATAAGGATCCCGCCTCTTTGGAAAAGGGTGGGGTTTCATCAGAAAAATAAATAATGTCTTTGCCGCCCGGTGTGGCAGGAGACTGGCATCCGTTTGCCAGTTTTCTCCCCCAGCTGTGCCACTACTGGTGGGGCCGACCCACCCACTTCGTGGAAATGGCCCTGACCCACGGGGTCATTGGACGCAAGACCCTCTCCGTCAAGGCACAGCGGAATTGGGGATCCTCAGGGCCATAATCTGTACACAGCCAGTGGGGTGTCCCAGGATATAAGCCAGTGTTGGGAGGGGCGGGGGGGGGGGGAGTTGGGGTCAGCTGTGATTCTCCATTCAATAAAGCCCAAAAATAAATCTGGTCATGTGTTTCCATCAAAATATATTTAATTAAAAATTATAAAAGACTTTGATTGTTCACTGTTATTCATCGAGCAAACTGAGATGGTGACTGGGCGGATGGCAGTCCAGACTGCGGACAGGTAATAAACGGGCGCCTTGGGCACTGCACCAATTGGGGAGGGAGGCACTTTTTAATTTGAAGCACTTTCCCAGTGATTGTATTATATTAAAAAAAAGTATATTTACTTCTGGATCTCCCGCAATGTTGCTCATGGTGAGGGGAAGTGTGGCGTTTGAATGTGACAGGAAATAAGTGTGACAGGAAGTAAGTGTGACACTCACAGGAAATGCGGATTCTGTGCGAGACTTGTAACTATTAGTCAAGTCCACGTGTAATCCTTAGGTGCAGTGGGGTTAGAGGGCATGGGATAATATAGATAGCTAAAAAATATACTTTTTTAATTCCTTGAATTATTGACACACTGGGAGCTGATCCAGAACTGTCGGTCCTTGGGAAAGCTCACGACTTGCTTCAGGCTAAAGTTGCAGGCCCCTTTAAAACGAGTGGCCCCCTTGCTATGGCACAGAGTAGCTCTTCCCGCCCAGTGACCTCCCTGGAGTAGCTGGAAGGGCACATCACACGGCACGTCTCTGCTGACGAGGACTGTGAACAAAACAAAAACTCCTCCCTTCCCCCCCCTTCTGGACTTTCCACCACTTCTAAAGAAAGTCGTCTGATTCAGGAGCTGGGATTTAGTGGTCAGACGAGCTCTACGAGTGATATTGAGCTTAGAGTGGCAGAACTCTCTCCCCCAAAAGGCTGTGGATGCTGGGGGACAATTGGAGCTTTCAAGACTGAGATCGATAGATTTTTGTTGGGTATCAAAGGATATGGAGCAAAGGTGGGAAAATAGAGTTGAGGTACAGATCAGCCATGATCTGATTGAATGGCGGAACAGGCTCAAGGGGCTGAAAGGCCTCCTCCTGTTTCTATGACTGATTCTGGACAATGAGAAATATAACAGAAAATGCTGGAAATAATCAGCAAGTAAGGCCGTATCTGTGAAGAAAGAAACAGAGTTAACGTTTCGTCGGAACTGGAAGATGTTGAAGATTTAACAGTTTTTAAACAAGTACAAAGCCAGAGAAAGGGGGGAGGAAAGAACAAAAGGGAAGGTCTCTGATAGGGTGGAGGGCAGGAGTGATTAAATGGCAGAAGGGATGATGGTGCAAGGCAAGGAGGGTGGTAATGGGACAAGTAAAGAAACAAAAGATGGGTCTAGAGGAGCTGTAAATGGCAACAGCAGAACCATTACCAGCACCCGCTATCCGAAAAAATGGGAGCAGTGGTTACGATCTGAAATTGCCCGGTTATGTCCTGTCCACAAAAAGCAGGACAAATCCAATCCGGCCAATTACCGCCCCATCAGTCTACTCTCAATCATCAGCAAAGTGATGGAAGGTGTTGTCGACAGTGCTATCAAGCGGCACTTACTCACCAATAACCTGCTCACCGATGCTCAGTTTGGGTTCCGCCAGGACCACTCGGCTCCAGACCTCATTACAGCCTTGGTCCAAACATGGACAAAAGAGCTGAATTCCAGAGGTGAGGTGAGGGTGACTGCCCTTGACATCAAGGCAGCATTTGACTGAATGTGGCACCAAGGTGCCCTAGTAAAATTGAAGTCAATGGGAATCAGGGGGAAAACTCTCCAGTGGCTGGAGTCATACCTAGCACAAAGGAAGATGGTAGTGGTTGTTGGAGGCCAATCATCTCAGCCCCAGGACATTGCTGCAGGAGTTCCTCAGGGCAGTGTCCTAGGCCCAACCGTCTTCAGCTGCTTCATCAATGACCTTCCCTCCATCATAAGGTCAGAAATGGGGATGTTCGCTGATGATTGCACAGTGTTCAGTTCCATTTGCAACCCTCAAATAGTGAAGCAGTCCGTGCCCGCATGCAGCAAGACCTGGACAACATTCAGTCTTGGGCTCATAAGTGGCAAGTAACATTCGCGCCAGACAAATGCCAGGCAATGACCATCTCCAACAAGAGAGAGTCTAACCATCTCCCCTTGACATTCAACGACCTTACCATCGCCAAATCCCCCACCATCAACATCCTGGGGGTCACCATTGACCAGAAACTTAACTGGTCCAGCCATATAAATACTGTGGCTACAAGAGCGGGTCAGAGGCTGGGTATTCTGCGGCGAGTGACTCACCTCCTGACTCCCCAAAGCCTTTCCACCATCTACAAGGCACAAGTCAGGAGTGTGATGGAATGCTCTCCACTTGCCTGGATGATTGCAGCTCCAACAACACTCAAGAAGCTTGACACCATCCAGGACAAAGCAGCCCGCTTGATTGGCACCCCATCCACCACCCTAAACATTCACTCCCTTCACCACTGGCGCACTGTGGCTGCAGTGTGTACCATCCACAGGATGCACTGCAGCAACTTGCCAAGGCTTCTTCAACAGCACCTCCCAAACCCGCGACCTCTATCACCTAGAAGGACAAGAGCAGCAGGTACATGGGATCAACACCACCTGCACGTTCCCCTCCAAGTCATACACCATCCCGACTTGGATATATATTGCTGTTCCTTCATCATCGCTGGGTCAAAATCCTGGAACTCCCTTCCTAACAGCACTGTGGGAGAATCTTAACCACAGGGACTGCAACGGTTCAAGAAGGCGGCTCACCACCACCTTCTCAAGGGCAATTAGGGATGGGCAATAAAATGCCGGCCTCGCCAGTGACGCCCACATCCCATGAACGAATAAAAAAAAAGTTATTGAAATCAGTGTTGAGTCTGGAAGGTTGTAAAGTGCCTAATCGAAAGATTGAGGTGCTGTTCCTCGAGCTTCCGTTAAGCTTCATTGGAACAGTGTAAGAGGCCGAGGACAGAGAAGTCAGAGTGGGAGTGGGACTGAGAATTAAAATGACAAGCGAGCGGCAGGTCAGGGTCATGCTTGCGGACAGAGCGGAGATGTTCAGCAAAGCGATCACCCAATCTGCGTTTGGTCTCCCCGGTGTAGAGGAGACCGCATTGTGAGCAGCAAATACAATATAACTAAATTGAAAGAAGTACAAGTAAATCGCTGTTTCACCTGGACGGAGTGTTCGGGGCCCTGGACGGTGGGAAGGGAGGAGGTGAAGGGGCAGGTGTTGCATATCCTGCGCTCGCACGGGGAGGTGCCGTGGGGAGGAGAGCGGGTGTTGGAGTGATGTTGTGGAGGGAGCGGTCCCTTCAGAATGTTGAAAGGGGAGGGGAAGATGTGTTTGGTGATGGGATCGCACTGGAGGTGGTGGAAGTGGCAGAAGATGATACGTTGAATGTGGAGGCTGGTGGGGTGGAAGGTGAGGACAAGGGAGACCCTATCGTGGTTCTGGGAGGGAAGGGAAGGGGTGAGGGCAGAAGTGCGGGAAATGGGATGGACACGGTCGAGGGTCCTGTCAACTACAGTGGAGAGGAATCCTCGGTTGAGGAAAAAGGAAGACATATCAGAAGCATTAGTGCGGAAGGTGGTATCATCAGAACAGATGCGACAGAGACGGAGAAACTGGGAGAACGGAATAGAGTCCTTACAGGAAGCGGGGTGGGAGGAAGTGTAATCAAGGTAGCTGTGGGAGTCGGTGGGCTTACAATAGATATTGGTTGACAGCCTATTCCCAGAAATGGAGATAGAGAAGTCGAGGAGGGGAAGGGAAGAGTCAGAGATGGACCATGTGAAGGAGAGGGAAGGGTGGAAATTGGAAGCAAATTTGATGAAATTTTCCAGTTTGGGGCAAGAGCAGGAAACGGCACCGATACAGTCATCAATGTACCGGAAAAAGAGGTGAGGGAGGGGACCTGAGCAGGGCTGGAACAAGGAATGTTCCACGTATCCCACAAAATGGCAAGCATAGCTGGGTTCCCATAGCGACATCTTTTATTTGGAGGAAGTGAGTGGAGTCAAAGGAGAAGTTGTTCAATGTAAGAACAAGTTCAGCCAGGCGGAGGAGGGTGGTGGTGGATGGGGACTGGTTGGGTTTCCATTCAAGGAAGAAGCGGAGGGCCCGCAGGCCGTCCTGGTGGGGATGGAGGTGTAGAGGGACTGGACGTCCATGGTGAGGAGACGGTTAGGGCTGGGGAACTGGAAACTGTTAAAGTGGCGGAGGGTGTCAGAAGAGTAGCGGATGTAGGTTGGAAGAGACTGGACCAGGGGAAAAAAAGAGTCAAGATAGGAGGAAATAATTTCTGTGGGGCAAGAACAGGCTGAACCGATGGGTCTCGCAGGGCAGTCCTGCGTGTGGATCTTGGGAAGGAGGTAGAAGCAGGCTGTGTGGGGTTGGGGGACTTTGAGGTTGGTAGCCGCGGAGGGAAGATCTCCAGAGGAGGTGAGGTCAGTAATGGTCTGGGAAACTATGGCTTGATGTCTGATGGTGAGGTCATGGTCCAGGGGGAGGTAGGAGGAGGTGTCGGAGAGTTGGCGTTCAGCCTCGGCAAGGTAGAGGTCTGTTCACCGCACAACAACAGCGCTGCCCTTGTCAGCAGATTTAATAACAATGTCAGGGTTGGACCTGAGAGAACGGAGTGCTGCGAGTTCAGAGGGAGGGAGGTTAGAGTGAGTGAGGGGAGTAGAGAAATTGAGACGGTCGATGTCACGCCGGCAGTTCACAATGAAAAGATCAAGAGAAGGTAAGAGGCAAGAGGGAGGGGTCCAGGTGGAACGAGAATTCTGAAGATGGGAGAAAGGGTCTGGGGGGGAAGACTCCTGGCGAAAGAAGTGGGCGCAGAAGCGAAGGCAACAGAAGAGGAGCTCTGCATCGTGGCGAGCTCAAAATGCATTGAGGCGTGGGCAATAGGTGTCTGAGTGAAGCTCTGTCTCACCCTCTCTCTGACGTGGATTAACGTTCTGTGATGTGTTTGGTTTTATCCAGTGGTTATGTGGTTTTGTTCAGTAAGCCGATGACATGGTCGTTCTATACTGCCTCCTTCCTCATCGGATTCGCGGCCGCTGGTAAGTGAAACGCTCGCCACTTCCTGTCCATTTATTTCCAAACTTTAGTACCAATGTTTCTCCCCTCCTCTCCTGACGGTGTCGACCCTCCCTGGGGTACAATTCCACCGGCCCCAGGCGCACTCTGGTGCCTCAGCTGAGTGGTCAATCTTTCTTCCTTCTCTTTCAGTGCTATGGACGGCCCAGGGGAGTTTCCTCATCTTGAACTCTGACCGTACTACCATCAACAGAAACACTGGCATCTTCTGGGCCCTGCTACAGTGCAGGTAAGGGGACTGCGGGCTCCAGCAAGAGCTGGCCGATATAGCCCAGAGATGCTGAGCTCTTAATCTTCTTCCTCCGTCCCTTATGGTATCCAGAGAACAGACGCTGTAGCCTAGTGGTTATGGTACTGGGCTTGTAACCCAGAGGTTGTGAGTTTATATCCCACCATGGCAAGTGGGGAAGATTGAACTCAGTAAACCCGCTGATTTTCAGATGAGCTGCTGACTGTAAAAGTCCTCCAGCCGAGACGTAGGCCGTGTCCTGGAGTTGGAGTGGGGTTTTTTTGCCGCAGGGAGGAGAGGTGCAATGGTGGACGATGGGCAGCTCATGGGGTGTGATAATGAAAGGGTTTGATAGGATAGACGTAAAGAAGATGTTTCCACTTGTGGGGAGAGTCCAAAACCAGAGGTTATAAACATAAAATAGTCACTAATAAATCCAATAGGGAATTCAGGAGAAACTTCTTTACCCAGAGAATGGTTAGAATGTGGAACTCGCTACCACGGGGAATAGTTGAGGGGAATAGTGCAGATAGATTTAAGGGGAAGTTCGATAAACACATGAGGAAGAAAGGAACAGAACGATATCCTGATAGAGTGAGATGAAGTAAAGTGGGAGGAGGCTCGTGTGGAGCATAAACACCAGCATGGACCAGTTGGGCCGAATGGCCTGCTTCTGTGCTGTAAATTCTATGTAATTCCATATGTCTCAGAACACTCGAACCCCGATATTGGCTCTTGATCTGAACGTGAAAGGGATATTGATTTTCCAGTGGAATCGTATCCTTTCAATCGATAACTGCCCTGGGAAGGGCCGCTCTGAGGGGAGTCTGGGTCCTGTGGTTATGCTGTGCTTGACCCGTGTCTGTAACCTGACCGGTTCCATGTGTTTTTGCAGCATGCTGTTTGGGAACCTCTACATTTACCTGCAATGGAGAAACACGACGGTGATCTCAGGTAAAGGACCGACTCCACTTCCCGTTTTGTATATTGCTGAGAGATTGTGATCGCGGTTGGGGGTGGTGGGATTTGCCTTGCGGGGCCCGGGTGCAAAGGTTTGGTTTGGAGCCCCTACATTTTACATGACGATCGTAAATTCGGCCGAGTTAATCAGGATCCATCCGGACCTCTGATCATCTCGGTACCCCTGACCGTCTCGGGACCCCTGACCGTCTCGGGACCCCTGACCGTCTCGGGACCCCTGACCGTCTCAGGCCCTGTGATCATCTCGGGACCCCTGACCGTCTCGGGACCCCTGACCATCTCCGGACCCCTGACCGTCTCAGGCCCTGTGATCATCTCGGGACCTCTGATTGTCTCGGGACCTCTGACCATCTCGGGACCTCTGACCATCTTGGGTCCTCTGACCAGCTCAGGACCTCTGACCGTCTTGGGCCCTCTAAACATCTCATGATCCCTGACCATCTCGGGCCCCCTGACCGTCTCGTGATCTCTGACTATCTCGGGCCCTCTGACCGTCTCGGGCCCTCCGATCGTCTCGTGATCTCTGGCCGTCTCGGGACCTCTAACCAGCTCGAGGCACCGGTCCTAACACGGCCGCCACAAGCTGGGATGCTGAGTGATATTAATGGTTCAACAACTCACTGGGGACAGGTTCCACTGGCACAGGGTGGGGACTCTCACCGTTGGGTCAGAAGGCTGTGGGTTCAAATCCCACTCCAGAGACTTGCGCCCATAATCGAGGCTGATACTTCAATGCAGTACTGAGGGAGGCTGCACTGTTGGAGGGGCAGTACTGAGGGAGGCTGCACTGTCGGAGGGGCAGTACTGAGGGAGGCTGCACTGTCGGAGGGTCAGTACTGAGGGAGGCTGCACTGTCGGAGGGTCAGTACTGAGGGAGGCTGCACTGTCGGAGGGTCAGTACTGAGGGAGGGCTGCACTGTCGGAGGGTCAGTACTGAGGGAGGGCTGCACTGTCGGAGGGTCAGTACTGAGGGAGGCTGCACTGTCGGAGGGTCAGTACTGAGGGAGGCTGCACTGTCGGAGGGTCAGTACTGAGGGAGGCTGCACTGTCGGAGGATCAGTACTGAGGGAGGCTGCACTGTCGGAGGGGCAGTACTGAGGGAGCGCTGCACTGTCGGAGGGTCAGTACTGAGGGAGGCTGCACTGTCGGAGGGGCAGTACTGAGGGAGGCTGCACTGTCGGAGGGGCAGTACTGAGGGAGGCTGCACTGTCGGAGGGGCAGTACTGAGGGAGCGCCGCACTGTCAGAGGGTCAGTACTGAGGGAGCGCTGCACTGTCGGAGGGTCAGTACTGAGGGAGGCTGCACTGTCGGAGGGGCAGTACTGAGGGAGCGCTGCACTGTCGGAGGGTCAGTACTGAGGGAGCGCTGCACTGTCGGAGGGTCAGTACTGAGGGAGCGCTGCACCGTCAGAGGGTCAGTACTGAGGGAGCGCTGCACTGTCGGAGGGGCAGTACTGAGGGAGTGCTGCACTGTCGGAGGGGCAGTACTGAGGGAGTGCTGCACTGTCGGAGGGGCAGTACTGAGGGAGCGCTGCACAGTCGGAGGGGCAGTACTGAGGGAGCGCTGCACTGTCGGAGGGGCAGTACTGAGGGAGCGCTGCACTGTCGGAGGGGCAGTACTGAGGGAGCGCTGCACTGTCGGAGGGTCAGTACTGAGGGAGGCTGCACTGTCGGAGGGGCAGTACTGAGGGAGCGCCGCACTGTCGGAGGGTCAGTACTGAGGGAGCGCTGCACTGTCGGAGGGGCAGTACTGAGGGAGCGCTGCACTGTCGGAGGGGCAGTACTGAGGGAGCGCTGCACTGTCGGAGGGGCAGTACTGAGGGAGCGCTGCACTGTCGGAGGGGCAGTACTGAGGGAGCGCTGCACTGTCGGAGGGGCAGTACTGAGGGAGCGCTGCACTGTCGGAGGGGCAGTACTGAGGGAACGCTGCACTGTCGGAGGGGCAGTACTGAGGGAATGCTGCACTGTCGGAGGGGCAGTACTGAGGGAATGCTGCACTGTCGGAGGGGCAGTACTGAGGGAGTGCTGCACTGTCGGAGGGGCAGTACTGAGGGAGTGCTGCACTGTCGGAGGGGCAGTACTGAGGGAGCGCTGCACTGTCGGAGGGGCAGTACTGAGGGAGCGCTGCACTGTCGGAGGGGCAGTACTGAGGGAGCGCTGCACTGTCGGAGGGGCAGTACTGAGGGAGTGCTGCACTGTCGGAGGGGCAGTACTGAGGGAGTGCTGCACTGTCGGAGGGTCAGTACTGAGGGAGTGCTGCACTGTCGGAGGGGCTGTACTGAGGGAGTGCTGCACTGTCGGAGGGGCAGTACTGAGGGAGTGCTGCACTGTCGGAGGGGCAGTACTGAGGGAGTGCTGCACTGTCGGAGGGTCAGTACTGAGGGAGCGCTGCACTGTCGGAGGGTCAGTACTGAGGGAGTGCTGCACTGTCGGAGGGGCAGTACTGAGGGAGCGCTGCACTGTCGGAGGGTCAGTACTGAGGGAGTGCTGCACTGTCGGAGGGTCAGTACTGAGGGAGCGCTGCACTGTCGGAGGGGCAGTACTGAGGGAGCGCTGCACTGTCGGAGGGGCAGTACTGAGGGAGGCTGCACTGTTGGAGGGGCAGTACTGAGGGAGGGCTGCACTGTCGGAGGGGCAGTACTGAGGGAGGCTGCACTGTTGGAGGGGCAGTACTGAGGGAGCGCTGCACTGTCGGAGGGGCAGTACTGAGGGAGTGCTGCACTGTCGGAGGGGCAGTACTGAGGGAGCACTGCACTGTCGGAGGGGCAGTACTGAGGGAGTGCTGCACTGTCGGAGGGTCAGTACTGAGGGAGCGCTGCACTGTCGGAGGGGCAGTACTGAGGGAGTGCTGCACTGTCGGAGGGGCAGTACTGAGGGAGCACTGCACTGTCGGAGGGGCAGTACTGAGGGAGTGCTGCACTGTCGGAGGGTCAGTACTGAGGGAGCGCTGCACTGTCGGAGGGGCAGTACTGAGGGAGGCTGCACTGTTGGAGGGGCAGTACTGAGGGAGCGCTGCACTGTCGGAGGGGCAGTACTGAGGGAGCGCTGCACTGTCGGAGGGGCAGTACTGAGGGAGCGCTGCACTGTCGGAGGGGCAGTACTGAGGGAGTGCTGCACTGTCGGAGGGGCAGTACTGAGGGAGTGCTGCACTGTTGGAGGGGCAGTACTGAGGGAGTGCTGCACTGTCGGAGGGGCAGTACTGAGGGAATGCTGCACTGTCGGAGGGGCAGTACTGAGGGAGTGCTGCACTGTCGGAGGGGCAGTACTGAGGGAGTGCTGCACTGTCGGAGGGGCAGTACTGAGGGAGTGCTGCACTGTTGGAGGGGCAGTACTGAGGGAGTGCTGCACTGTCGGAGGGTCAGTACTGAGGGAGCGCTGCACTGTCGGAGGGGCAGTACTGAGGGAGTGCTGCACTGTCGGAGGGGCAGTACTGAGGGAGCGCTGCACTGTCGGAGGGGCAGTACTGAGGGAGCGCTGCACTGTCGGAGGGGCAGTACTGAGGGAGTGCTGCACTGTCGGAGGGGCAGTACTGAGGGAATGCTGCACTGTCGGAGGGGCAGTACTGAGGGAGTGCTGCACTGTTGGAGGGGCAGTACTGAGGGAGTGCTGCACTGTCGGAGGGTCAGTACTGAGGGAGCGCTGCACTGTCGGAGGGGCAGTACTGAGGGAGTGCTGCACTGTCGGACGTGCAGTACTGAGGGAGCGCTGCACTGTTGGAGGGGCAATACTGAGGGAGTGCTGCACTGTCGGAGGGTCAGTACTGAGGGAGCGCTGCACTGTCGGAGGGGCAGTACTGAGGGAGTGCTGCACTGTCGGAGGGGCAGTACTGAGGGAGTGCTGCACTGTCGGAGGGTCAGTACTGAGGGAGCGCTGCACTGTCGGAGGGGCAGTACTGAGGGAGTGCTGCACTGTCGGACGTGCAGTACTGAGGGAGCGCTGCACTGTCGGAGGGGCAGTACTGAGGGAGTGCTGCACTGTCGGACGTGCAGTACTGAGGGAGCGCTGCACTGTCGGAGGGGCAGTACTGAGGGAGCGCTGCACTGTCGGAGGGTCAGTACTGAGGGAGCGCTGCACTGTTGGAGGGGCCGTCTTTCGGATATCAGACGTTAAACCGAGGCCCCAACTGCCATCTCAAGTGGATGTAAAAGATCCCAAGGCACTATTAGAAGAAGAGTAGGGGAGTTCCTGTTGTCCTGGGGCCAATATTTATTCCTCAAACAACATCACTAAAACAGATTATCTGGTCATTGTCGCATTGCTGTTTGTGGGACCTTGCTGTGCACAAATTGGCTGTCGTGTTTCCTACATTACAACAGTGACTACACCTCAAAAAATATTTAATTGGCTGTAAAGAGCTTTTGGACATCCTGAGATCATGAAAGGTGCTATAGAAATTCAAGTTCTTTCTTTCTCTGTTGTCAGATAATGACAGGAGTACCGTGTTTATCGTATTATCCGTGCTCTGTCTCTCTGGCACTGCCATCCTACTCACCTTAAAGAACGTCAAACGCGTGGACACCAGCTCGGAGCTCAACGATCCTCTGCTTCTTTCCCCGAGGCTGTAAGTAGGCGAATGATAACCAACGCGCTGGCTCTCCTACTGTGCCATGGATGGTTCTACGCCTGTGAGGGCACAAGCTCAGTGTTGATCTGAAACTGGCCACTGGGTGGTGCCAGAGTGCTGCCTTACCCTGCTCCAGACAACCTGGTTGAGATAGGGAACTCGCCGCGTCAGGTCTCATATTGTGTGCGGAACTCAAGCAAATCACCAGGGGAGAAAGGTACGTGAAGTAACTGTGTGTCAGCTGTGGCTCAATGGGTAGCACTCTCGCCTCTGAGTGAGCAGGTTGTGGGTTTAAGTCCCACTCCAGAGACTTGAGCACAAAATGTAGACTGACACTCGGTACTGCACTGTCAGAGGTGCCGCCTTTAATTAAACTGCGGCCTCGTCTCTGTCCTCTCAGGTGGATGTAAAAGATCCCATGGCACTATTTCGAAGAAGAGCAGGGGAGTTCTCCCCGGTGTCCTGGGTGATATTTATCCCTCAACCAACATCACCAAAACAGATTATCTGGTCATTTATCACATTGCTGTTTGTGGGATCTTGCTGTGTATAAATTGGCTGCCACATTTCCTACATTACAACAGTGACTACACTTCAAAAGTATTTCATTGGCTGTAAAACGCTTTGGGACGTCCTGAGGTTGTGAAAGGCGCTGTATAAAAGCAACTCTTTTTTAATTTAACATAGTTTTTAAAACGACCTGTTTTGTCTCAATGTTATTCTAGGCTTAAAGAGAAAGCACTCTCGACCCTGGATCAGATCACCGCCGAGTTCAGTAAGTTCATTCTGGGCTCTTGTTCCTGCCAAATGTTCCCAATTGGTGTTTGGTAACCACAAGGAGATGTAGTTGTAAACCAACAGGACTCAGCACTGGGGTGCAGTCAGGGTACGTTGGTGTGGTGGTTATGTTACTGGATTAATAATCCAGAGAACGCAAGTTCAAATCCCACCAGGGCAGTTTGAAAATTTGAAATAAAAAAGCTGGTCTCAGTAAAAGTGACCATGAAGCTGTCGGATTGTCTTAAAAACCCAACTGGTTCACCAATACCCATTAGGGATGGAAACCTGCCGTCCTTACTTGGTCTGGGCCTAAGAACATAAGATGGGGAAATAGGAGCAGGCCATCCGGCCCCTCGAGCCTGCTCCGTCATTCAACAAGATCATGGCTGATCTTCTACCTCAACGCCATTTTGCTGCACCATCCCCATATCCCTTGATGCCTTTAATATCTAGAAATCTATCGATCTTTGTTTTGAATATACTCCAAAGATTCACCACCCTCTGAGTGAAGAAATTTCTCCTCATCTCAGTCCTAAATGACCTATCCCTTATTCAGAGACTGTGACCCCTGGTTCTAGACTCCCCAGCCTGGGCAAACATCCTCCCTGCATCTACCCCGTCGAGCACTGTAAGAATTTTGTATGTTTCAATGAGATCACCTCTCATTCTTCCAAACTCTAGAGAATACAGGCCTAGTCTACTCAATCTCTCCTCATACAACAATCCCGCCATCCCAGGAATCAGTCTGGTGAACCTTCGTTGCACTCCCTCTATGGCAAGTATATCCTTTCTTAGGTAAGGAGACCAAAACTGCACACAATACTCCAGGTGCGGTCTCACCAACCCCTATATAATTTCAGTAAGACATCTTTACTTCTGTACTCAAATCCTCTTGTAATAAAGGCCAACATGCCATTTGCCTTCCTAATTGCTTGCTGCACCTGTATGCTAGCTTTCAGTGACTCGTACTATGTGGCCTATAAGTGACTCCAGTCCCACACCAATGTGGTTGACTCTTAACTGCCCTCTGAAGTGGTCTAGCAAACCGTTCAATTGTATCAAACCGCTGGGAGGATCTTAGCCCCGATGTGATGGGAGTGACCCAGGCCGTGGGAGGATCTTAGCCCCGATGTGATGGGAGTGACCCAGGCCGTGGGAGGATCTTAGCCCCGATGTGATGGGAGTGACCCAGACCGTGGGAGGGTCTTAGCCCCGATGTGACGGGAGTGACCCAGGCCGTGGGAGGGTCTTAGCCCCGATGTGACGGGAGTGACCCAGGCTGTGGGAGGGTCTTAGCCCCGATGTGACGGGAGTCCTTTGGCGTGAGATTGGACTCTGAATGTGACGTGGTCAGTCGTTGCCGTGTGGTGAGGGAGAGGAGGTTCCAAACGATCCCGAGTGATTCTGTGCTGGTTAAAGTGACCCAGCCTCAGGTGAACACCCAGTGGGTTCGAAAGAGCAAACCCTCCCTGACCTCGCTGATGGTGGGTAATGTAGAACTGGGTGTGAAACCTTCCCATGCCCCTCTCTCCCCCTCTCCCTCCTCGCTCTATTAATTTCTTTTTTTCCAGGGTCGATGTTGAGGATGTTTCGGACAAAGAACATATTGCTGTTGAGTGTGCTGATAGCGTACAGCGGTGAGTGGTGAGTGAGTGAGTGTGCAGACACCAGACTTCGCGAGACGGGACGTCTGCCGACTGGGGCTGGGATGACGAGGTCAGGGGGTGGCTGATTATTACACGTGGAGCGGTTTCCCCCGCCTGTTCCCGATCCCCAGTGGTTTGGTGGGAGAGGTACCAGCTCAACAAAAACAGAACAATTCCCGTGAGAGGGAAAAAGCATGAACTTGCGCCGTGAATCTTTAATTTAATAAAGACAAACTTCTCCAGGCACCGAGTGGCTGTTCAAAGGAACGCAGGATGTTTGATACTGAGAGCGTGGTCAGATCGAGGCAACACTGCTGGGCTGACTGACCCCTAAAGGACAGCTGAGGTAGAAAATGGGATTCTCTTCACACTGGGAGCGTCTGATGGGACAGTGTAGAGGGAGCTTTATTCTCTATCTAATCCATGCTGTACCTGCCCTGGGAGTGTTTGATGGGACAGTGTATAGGGAGCTTTACTCTGTATCTAACCTGTGCTGTACCTGCCCTGGGAGTGTTTGATGGGACAGTGTATAGGGAGCTTTACTCTGTACCTAACCTGTGCTGTACCTGCCCTGGGAGTGTTTGATGGGACAGTGTAGAGGGAGCTTTACTCTGTATCTAACCTGTGCTGTACCTGTCCTGGGAGTGTTTGATGGGACAGGGTAGAGGGAGCTTTACTCTGTATCTAACCCGTGCTGTACCTGCCCTGGGAGTGTTTGATGGGACAGGGTAGAGGGAGCTTTACTCTGTATCTAACCCGTGCTGTACCTGCCCTGGGAGTGTTTGATGGGACAGTGCAGAGGGAGCTTTACTCTGTATCTAACCTGTGCTGTACCTGTCCTGGGAGTGTTTGATGGGACAGTGTAGAGGGAGCTTTACTCTGTACCTAACCTGTGCTGTACCTGCCCTGGGAGTGTTTGATGGGACAGTCCCAGTTTAACTCTTGTTTGGGGATGTTGATGTTCCAGGGTTGGAGTTGACCTTTTACAGTGGGGTGTACGGGACGTGTATTGGGGCCACCAGACAGTTCGGGACCGCAGCCAAAGGGCTCATCGGCCTCTCGGGGATATTCATCGGCATTGGTGAGATTGTCGGTAAGTCTGAAAAATGTCCTCACCAGGCGGTGAGAATGACTGGAAATCCTCTTCAGGCCGAGCAATGGGAGGAAGACCGGGGGGGAGGGAGTCAGGGGTGAGGGGAGTCCGGGGGAAGGAGTCCGGGGATGGGGGGGCAGACTTGGGGGGAGGGGGAGTCTTGGCGGGGGGCGTAGTCTGAGGGAAGGAAGTCGAGGGGAGGGTGTCCGGGGGTGGGGTGGAGTCCGGGGGTAGGGGGAGTCTGGGGGGAGTCCGAGGAGAGGGAGTCCGGGGTGGGGGGGTGTCATCCGAGGGAAGGGAGCCCAGGGGAGGGAGTCCAGGGGTGGGGAGCAATCCGGGAGTGGGGGAGGGAGTCCAGGGGGAGGGAGCCGGGGGGAGGAATCCGTGGGGAGGGAGTCCGGGGAGGGAGGGTGGAAGGAGTCTGGGGATGGAGTCCGGGGGAGGGAGCGGAGTCCGGGGTGGGGGGTGTCCGGGGGAGGGGGGAGCCCGGGTTGGGGAGGGGAGTCCGGCGGGGGGTGGGGGGGGGGGGGGGAGTCCGGGGACTTGGGGAGGGTCTGTGAAGGCAAAGCAAGTGGCACAATCTTAAAATTAGAGCTTGGCTGTTCAGGGGTGAAATCAAAGGGCAGAAGAAATTTGGAACTCTTCCTCCCAAGGGGCGGGGGGGGAGTGGGGAGGGAGGAGGGGGAAGAGGGGAAGGGGCCGGGGGAGAAGGGGAGGGGGGTTTCGCAAGGGGCCAAGATACATCAGGCCAGGGTTGGGTTTGTCCTGCGGAGATGGGGCAGGAGGGGACTGTCATGTCCCAGGGGAGTGGGAGTAATTGGACAGTTCTTTCAACAGGCAGCACAGAGACGATGGGCGGAATGGCCTCCTGTTGTGCTGTATGATTCTATGATTCTATGATTCTATGTTAGTGTGGATTCAGACGGTGAGCAAGTGTCTCTCTGCTGCAGGGGGTGGAATCTTCGGGCTGCTGTGCAAGAATAACCAGTTCCGACGCACTTCGGCAATCCTGCTCGGGCTCATCGCCCATCTCCTGGGATTCTACCTCATCTTCCTCGTAATCCCGGACGACGCCCCGATTGCGAGTGCGGCCGGCAGTCGTTACGAGCCCTACCTGTCCCCCAGGTAAGTCGCCGTTATGAGCCCTACCTGTCCCCCAGGTATGTCGCCATTACGAGCCCTACCTGTCCCCCAGGCAAGTCGCGTTACGAGCCCTACCTGTCCCCAGGCAAGTCGCGTTACGAGCCCTACCTGTCCCCAGGTAAGTCGCCGTTACGAGCCCTACCTGTCCCCAGGTAAGTCGCCATTACGAGCCCTCCCTGTCCCCAGGTAAGTTGCCGTTACGAGCCCTACCAGTCCCCAGGTAAGTCACCGTTACGAGCCCTACCTATCCCCAGGTAAGTCGCCATTACGAGCCCTCCCTGTCCCCAGGTAAGTTGCCGTTACGAGCCCCACCTGTCCCCCAGATAAGTCGCCGTTACGAGCCCTACCTGTCCCCAGGTAAGTCGCCGTTACGAGCCCTACCTGTCCCCAGGTAAGTCGCCGTTACGAGCCCTACCTGTCCCCAGGTAAGTCACCAGTACGAGCCCTACCTGTCCCCAGGTAAGTTGCCATTACGAGCCCTACCTGTCCCCAGGTAAGTCACCAGTACGAGCCCTACCTGTCCCCAGGTAAGTCACCAGTACGAGCCCTACCTGTCCCCAGGTAAGTCACCAGTACGAGCCCTACCTGTCCCCAGGTAAGTTGCCATTACGAGCCCTACCTGTCCCCAGGTAAGTCGCCGTTACGAGCCCTACCTGTCCCCAGGTAAGTTGCCATTACGAGCCCTACCTGTCCCCAGGTAAGTTGCCATTACGAGCCCTACCTGTCCCCAGGTAAGTTGCCATTACGAGCCCTACCTGTCCCCAGGTAAGTCGCCATTACGAGCCCTACCTGTCCCCAGGTAAGTCACCAGTACGAGCCCTACCTGTCCCCAGGTAAGTCGCCGTTACGAGCCCTACCTGTCCCCAGGTAAGTCACCAGTACGAGCCCTACCTGTCCCCAGGTAAGTCACCAGTACGAGCCCTACCTGTCCACAGGTAAGTCGCCGTTACGAGCCCTACCTGTCCCCAGGTAAGTCACCATTACGAGCCCTACCTGTCCCCAGGTAAGTCACCAGTACGAGCCCTACCTGTCCCCAGGTAAGTCGCCGTTACGAGCCCTACCTGTCCCCAGGTAAGTCGCCGCCTCTCTTTGCCGGCAGTTGTTGGAGGAAAGGAAACCCCTCGGAGAAAGAACTGATTCCCATTGGTTTAAAAAATCATGAGTGAAGGTTCCCATTTTCCCTTCTGCTCCTGAACTTCTTAAATCTGCCGCGAGACAGCTATTCGACTACAGGGACATCTCCTTCTTCATCCACTGTCCACTTTTCAGCAGGGCCCCCTGCCTGCGTCATTCTCCCTTCCCTCACCCCTGCCCCCCAAGCCAAAAATGCCCCAAGTTCCACCCTGCCATGGTCCGCACCAACCAGAGGTGGAAGCCGAGATCGACCTGCTCTCAGTGGCTCAGCAATGGGCGGGATAGAGACAGGGTGGCCTCATTGGTAGCGCAGTGGTTTTCTTACTGGACTAATAATCCAGAGAACAAGAATTCAAATCCCACCATAGCAGTTTGAGAATTGAATTCAGTTTTAATAAATCTGGAAAATAAATGACCATGAAGCTGTCGGATTGTCGTAAAAACCCAACTTGTTCACTAATATCCTTTAGGGAAGGAAACCTGCCGTCCTTACCCATTCTGAGCCTGTATGTGACTCCAGTCCCCACACAAACATGGTTTACTCTTAACTGCCTTCTGAAACCACTCAATTGAATCAAATCACTACTAGGATTTCAAGGAGAAGGCCCACCACCATCTTCTTGGGGCAACTAGGGATGGGGTGACGGGCTGTATCGGGGTGACGGGCTGTATCGGGGTGACGGGCTGTATCGGGGTGACGGGCTGTATCGGGGTGACGGGCTGTATCGGGGTGACGGGCTGTATCGGGGTGACGGGCTGTGTCGGGGTGACGGGCTGTGTCGGGGTGACGGGCTGTATCGGGGTGACGGGCTGTGTCGGGGTGACGGGCTGTGTCGGGGTGACGGGCTGTATCGGGGTGACGGGCTGTATCGGGGTGACGGGCTGTATCGGGGTGACGGGCTGTATCGGGGTGACGGGATGTATCGGGGTGACGGGCTGTGTCGGGGTGACAGGTGATGATACCTGGTTTCACAGGCCAGACAGTAACAGTTGATGTTGTATTCACAGCCCTGCTGTTACGTTGGTGAGCAGCTTCCTGCTCGGGCTGGGAGACAGTTGCTTCAACACTCAGCTCTACGGTATCCTCGGCACCCTCTACCCTGAGCAAGGTGCCCCTGCTTTCGCCATCTTCAAATTCATTCAGGTACAGTTAGCAGAGACACTGAATCTGGGATTCTATTGTCACTGTATTTATTCTCATTGTTGAATCACACCGAGCTACGATACACCCACAGAATCCAGTACACGGTAAAGGTAAATCTAGAGCCCCCTGGATGTCAAGGAGCATACAAGATAAGATAAGGCGGAAAAAGAAAGCTGATGTCAGACATCGGGAACTCAATACTACAGAAAGCCTAGAGGAGTATAAAAAGTGCAGGGGGGAAATTAAAAAGGAAATAAGGAAAGCAAAGAGAGGGCATGAAAAAATACTGGCAAGTAAAATCAAGGAAAACCCAAGATTTATAAATACATAAAGAGCAAGAGGATAACTAAGGAAAGAGTAGGGCCTACTAGAGACCAAAAAGGTAACCTATGTGTGGAGGCGGAAGATGTGGGTATGGTTCTAAATGAATACTTTGAGTCTGTCTTCACAAAAGAGGGGAACGATGCAGAGATTGTAGTTAAGGAGGAGGAGTGTGAAATATTGGATGGGATAAACAGAGAGAGGAAGTATTAAGGGGATTAGCATCTTTGAAAGTGGATAAATCACCAGGGCCGGATGAAATGTATCCCAGGCTGTTAACAGAAACCAGGGAGGAAATAGCGGAAGCTTTAACAATCATTTTCCAAACTTCATTGGGTACAGGCGTAATGCCGGAGGATTGGAGGACTGCTAACGTTGCACCATTGTTTAAAAAGGGAGAAAAGGATAGACCAAGTAATTACAAGCCAGTCAGCCTAACATCAGTGGTGGGTAAATTATTGGAATCAATTCTGAGGGACAGGATAAACCGTCACTTAGAAAGGCATGGACTAATCAAGGACAATCAGCATGGATTTGTTAAGGGGAGATCGTGTCTGACTAACTTGATTGAATTCTTTGAGGAGGTAACAAGGAGGCTAGATGAGGGTAGTGCATTTGATGTAGTCTACGTGGATTTTAGTAAGGCTTTTGACAAGGGCTCACATGGCAGACTGGTCAAAAAAGTAAAAGCCCATGGGATCCAAGGGAGGGTGACTAGTTGGATCCAAAATTGGCTCAGTGGCAAGAAACCAAGGGTAATGGTCTCCGGGTGTTTTTGTGACTGGTTGGCTGTTTCCAGAGGGGTTCAGCAGAGCTCAGTACTAGGTCCCTTGCTTTTTGTGACATATATTAATTATTTGGACTTAAATGCAGGGGGCATGATTAAAAAGTTTGCAGATGATACAAAAATTGGCCGTGTGGTTGATAGTGAGGAGGAATGCTGTAAACTGCAGGAAGATATCAATGGACTGGTCAGATGGGCAGAAAGGTGGCAAATGGAATTCAATCCGGAGAAGTGTGAGCTAATGTATTTGGGGAGGGCAAACAAGGCAATAAATGGAAGGATACTGAGAGGTTTAGAGGAAATGAGGTAACTTGGAGTGCATATCCACAAATCCCTGAAGGTAGCAGGACAGGTAGATAAGATGGTTACGAAGGCATACAGGATACTTTCCTTTATTAGCCGAGGCACAGAATATAAGAGCAGGGAGGTTATTCTGGAACTGTATAAAACACTGGTTAGGCCACAGCTTGAGTACTGTGTACAGTTCTGGTCACCATATTACAGGAAGGATGTAATTGTACTAGAGAGGGTGCAGAGGAGATTTTCGAGGATGCTGCCAGGGCCGGAGAATTTTAACTATGAGGAAAGATTGGATAGGCTGGGGTTGTTTTCTTTGAAACAGAGTAGGTTGAGGGGTGATTTAGTTGAGGTGTATAAAATTATAAGGGGCCTAGATAATGGATAGGAAGGACGTATTTCCCTTAGGAGAGAGGGTGGTGGGGGTCTGTAACTCACTGCCTGAAAGGGTGGTAGAGGCAGAAACCCTCATCACATTTAAAAAGTACTTGGATGTGCACTTGAAGTGCTGTGACCTACAAGGTTACGGACCAAGTGCTGGAAAGTGCGATTAGGCTGGGTGGCTAATTTTCGGCTGGCACGGAAACGATGGGCCAAATGGCCACCTCCTGTGCTGTAAATTTTCTATGATTCTATGATACACATCATAGAGCTACAACACACCCATGGTATCCAGTACACATCATACTGAGCTACGATACACCCACAGTATCCAGTACACAACACACTGAGCTACAATATACCCACAGTATCCAGTACACAACACACTGAGCTATGATATACCCACAGTATCCAGTACACATCAAACTGAGCTACAATATACCCACAGTATCCAGTACACATCACACTGAGCTACAATATACCCACAGTATCCAGTACACGTCATACTGAGCTACAATATACCCACAGTATCCAGTACACAACACACTGAGCTACAATATACCCACAGTATCCAGTACACAACACACTGAGCTATGATATACCCACAGTATCCAGTACACATCAAACTGAGCTACAATATACCCACAGTATCCAGTACACATCACACTGAGCTACAATATACCCACAGTATCCAGTACACAACACACTGAGCTACAATATACCCACAGTATCCAGTACACAACACACTGAGCTATGATATACCCACAGTATCCAGTACACATCAAACTGAGCTACAATATACCCACAGTATCCAGTACACATCACACTGAGCTACAATATACCCACAGTATCCAGTACACAACACACTGAGCTACAATATACCCACAGTATCCAGTACACAACACACTGAGCTATGATATACCCACAGTATCCAGTACACATCAAACTGAGCTACAATATACCCACAGTATCCAGTACACATCACACTGAGCTACAATATACCCACAGTATCCAGTACACATCACACTGAGCTACAATATACCCACAGTATCCAGTACACAACACACTGAGCTATGATATACCCACAGTATCCAGTACACAACACACTGAGCTACAATATACCCACAGTATCCAGTACACAACACACTGAGCTACAATATACCCACAGTATCCAGTACACAACACACTGAGCTACAATATACCCACAGTATCCAGTACACAACACACTGAGCTACAATATACCCACAGTATCCAGTACACAACACACTGAGCTACAATATACCCACAGTATCCAGTACACAACACACTGAGCTACAATATACCCACAGTATCCAGTACACATCACACTGAGCTACAATATACCCACAGTATCCAGTACACAACACACTGAGCTATGATATACCCACAGTATCCAGTACACAACACACTGAGCTACAATATACCCACAGTATCCAGTACACAACACACTGAGCTACAATATACCCACAGTATCCAGTACACAACACACTGAGCTATGATATACCCACAGTATCCAGTACACATCACACTGAGCTACAATATACCCACAGTATCCAGTACACAACACACTGAGCTATGATATACCCACAGTATCCAGTACACAACACACTGAGCTACAATATACCCACAGTATCCAGTACACAACACACTGAGCTACAATATACCCACAGTATCCAGTACACAACACACTGAGCTACAATATACCCACAGTATCCAGTACACAACACACTGAGCTACAATATACCCACAGTATCCAGTACACAACACACTGAGCTACAATATACCCACAGTATCCAGTACACAACACACTGAGCTACAATATACCCACAGTATCCAGTACACATCACACTGAGCTACAATATACCCACAGTATCCAGTACACAACAGACTGAGCTACGATATACCCACAGTATCCAGTACACAACACACTGAGCTACAATATACCCACAGTATCCAGTACACAACACACTGAGCTACAATATACCCACAGTATCCAGTAAACAACACACTGAGCTATGATATACCCACAGTATCCAGTACACATCACACTGAGCTACAATATACCCACAGTATCCAGTACACAACACACTGAGCTATGATATACCCACAGTATCCAGTACACAACACACTGAGCTACAATATACCCACAGTATCCAGTACACAACACACTGAGCTACAATATACCCACAGTATCCAGTACACAACACACTGAGCTACAATATACCCACAGTATCCAGTACACAACACACTGAGCTACAATATACCCACAGTATCCAGTACACAACACACTGAGCTACAATATACCCACAGTATCCAGTACACAACACACTGAGCTACAATATACCCACAGTATCCAGTACACAACACACTGAGCTACAATATACCCACAGTATCCAGTACACAACACACTGAGCTATGATATACCCACAGTATCCAGTACACATCAAACTGAGCTACAATATACCCACACTATCCAGTACACATCACACTGAGCTACAATATACCCACAGTATCCAGTACACAACACACTGAGCTACAATATACCCACAGTATCCAGTACACATCACACTGAGCTACAATATACCCACAGTATCCAGTACACAACACACTGAGCTATGATATACCCACAGTATCCAGTACACAACACACTGAGCTACAATATACCCACAGTATCCAGTACACAACACACTGAGCTACAATATACCCACAGTATCCAGTACACAACACACTGAGCTATGATATACCCACAGTATCCAGTACACATCACACTGAGCTACAATATACCCACAGTATCCAGTACACAACACACTGAGCTATGATATACCCACAGTATCCAGTACACAACACACTGAGCTACAATATACCCACAGTATCCAGTACACAACACACTGAGCTACAATATACCCACAGTATCCAGTACACAACACACTGAGCTACAATATACCCACAGTATCCAGTACACAACACACTGAGCTACAATATACCCACAGTATCCAGTACACAACACACTGAGCTACAATATACCCACAGTATCCAGTACACAACACACTGAGCTACAATATACCCACAGTATCCAGTACACATCACACTGAGCTACAATATACCCACAGTATCCAGTACACAACAGACTGAGCTACGATATACCCACAGTATCCAGTACACAACACACTGAGCTACAATATACCCACAGTATCCAGTACACAACACACTGAGCTACAATATACCCACAGTATCCAGTAAACAACACACTGAGCTATGATATACCCACAGTATCCAGTACACATCACACTGAGCTACAATATACCCACAGTATCCAGTACACAACACACTGAGCTATGATATACCCACAGTATCCAGTACACAACACACTGAGCTACAATATACCCACAGTATCCAGTACACAACACACTGAGCTACAATATACCCACAGTATCCAGTACACAACACACTGAGCTACAATATACCCACAGTATCCAGTACACAACACACTGAGCTACAATATACCCACAGTATCCAGTACACAACACACTGAGCTACAATATACCCACAGTATCCAGTACACAACACACTGAGCTACAATATACCCACAGTATCCAGTACACATCACACTGAGCTACAATATACCCACAGTATCCAGTACACAACACACTGAGCTACAATATACCCACAGTATCCAGTACACAACACACTGAGCTATGATATACCCACAGTATCCAGTACACATCAAACTGAGCTACAATATACCCACACTATCCAGTACACATCACACTGAGCTACAATATACCCACAGTATCCAGTACACAACACACTGAGCTACAATATACCCACAGTATCCAGTACACATCACACTGAGCTACAATATACCCACAGTATCCAGTACACAACACACTGAGCTATGATATACCCACAGTATCCAGTACACAACACACTGAGCTACAATATACCCACAGTATCCAGTACACAACACACTGAGCTACAATATACCCACAGTATCCAGTACACAACACACTGAGCTATGATATACCCACAGTATCCAGTACACATCACACTGAGCTACAATATACCCACAGTATCCAGTACACAACACACTGAGCTATGATATACCCACAGTATCCAGTACACAACACACTGAGCTACAATATACCCACAGTATCCAGTACACAACACACTGAGCTACAATATACCCACAGTATCCAGTACACAACACACTGAGCTACAATATACCCACAGTATCCAGTACACAACACACTGAGCTACAATATACCCACAGTATCCAGTACACAACACACTGAGCTACAATATACCCACAGTATCCAGTACACAACACACTGAGCTACAATATACCCACAGTATCCAGTACACATCACACTGAGCTACAATATACCCACAGTATCCAGTACACAACACACTGAGCTATGATATACCCACAGTATCCAGTACACAACACACTGAGCTACAATATACCCACAGTATCCAGTACACAACACACTGAGCTACAATATACCCACAGTATCCAGTACACAACACACTGAGCTACAATATACCCACAGTATCCAGTACACATCACACTGAGCTACAATATACCCACAGTATCCAGTACACATCACACTGAGCTACAATATACCCACAGTATCCAGTACACATCACACTGAGCTACAATATACCCACAGTATCCAGTACACTCGGAGTATGGTATCTCGTTTTGGTCTCTGTGCATGATGGGTGATTTCAAGGACCTTGGGAAGGCATATAGACGGGTAAGCAATATGATACTCAGATCTGGGAGCTCTTAGTTATCAGGAGGAGGTTTAGGACTTTGGCTGAAATGTAGTTTTAGAGGAAATATAATTGAGGTTTTTAACAGGACAAAGGGAATTGGTTCTGAGCAGAACTAGGGACACGTGTGAAAACCCTTAGTCACGGAGTTAGGTTACATGTTAGGAAGTATTTATTTTTGGAGTCATTGCCCTCTGGAATGGACTGACTCTGCGGAGAGTAGGGATTCCCTGCGGAGAGTACGGATTCCCAATGGAGAGTAGGGATTCCCAGCGGAGAGTAGGGATTGCCTGCGAGAGTACGGATTCCTTGCGGTCCTTCACTACTTCCTGAAGGAGCATTTTTCCAGTTACAATAGCTGGTTCGCTGGGATTAGAAAGGTTTATGGTTTAATGTGGTCTCCGGGAGCTTTTATTTTTGCCTTAGGGAATCACAGAGGAATTTCCCTCAATTGATCCTAATTTAATCTCCCAGTTTTTCTCTTGTTTTTGCCTCTCCCAGAAGACTGTGTCTCTCGGGGGATAGTTCGATGGTGTATCATATCTGGATGGGATGGGTTTGCTGGACCAGGTTCCCTTTTCATATGTTTGTTTGTAAATCAGCCATCCCTGATACTGAAAGGAAACAATGTCCTAATTTGTGTGACTGTTTTCTTTCTGCTTGGCTTTCAGTCCGTTTCTGTCGCAGTGGCTTTTGGTTACAGCAACTACCTGCTGCTGTCACGGCAGCTGCTCATCCTCACTACCTTCTGTTTTATCGGCACACTCTTCTTCTTCATCGCGGAGAAAATCGAAGACAATGCCTCAAGCTTGCAAGATTTCTGACCTTCATCGCACGGCTTTCAATTTTTCTGACAGTGCGGGGAAATTCCAAGATCTGCTGTTTTGGTGACCCAAAACCTGCAGGAAGAGAAACGTCCTTTATACCTGTGGAGTAGATTGAAACACTGCCTCTGGAGGGGTTCCAATATTTGAATCACTGAGGAACTCTGGTGGCAGAATACAGGAACAGGAGGAGGCCATTCAGCCCCTCGAGCCTGTTCCACCATTCAATTAGATTATGGCTGATCTCTATCTTAACTTCATCTACCCACCTTGGTTCAGTAACCCTTAATACCCTTGCCTAAAAAAAATCTATTGATCTCAGTTTTGAAATTTTCAATTGACCCCCAGCCGTAACAGCTTTTTGGGGGAATTTTCAATTGACCCCCAGCCGTAACAGCTTTTTTGGGGGGGGGTGGGGAAGAGTTCCAGATTTCCACTCCCCTTTGTGCGAAGAAATGCTTCCTGACATCACCCCTCAACGGCCTAGCTCTAATTTTAAGGTTATGCCCCCTTGTTCTGAAGTCTCCCACCAGAGGAAATAGTTTCTCTCTATCTACCCTCTCAGTCAGCAGTTAGTGTCAACCATTGAAAAATTTCTTCGGCTCTGCATGTTTTGAGATGTCTGGCCTGTGTGTTTTCTGTCATATTATAATGTTGACCCTTCAGGAGAAATGAGCAATAATCCTTGCATTCAAAAAAGAAATGTTATAACCCGGTAAGTAACTTGAACTGGAGAACATAAGAAATAGGAGCAGGAGTGGGCCATACGGCCCCTCAAGCCTGCTCCGCCATTCAGTCAGATCATGGCTGATCTTCGACCTCAACTCCACTTTCCCACCCGAATAAGAACATAAGAAATAGGAGCAGGAATTTCTGTGGTCAATAAAAAAATAATGCAAATGGATTTACAATATCAGTTTACGCAGCGAACAGAGTTCTCCCCTTCCCCTGTATCTTAAGTCTATCTTACACTCACTGATATCACCAATCAGCTGTAATTCCTGCCAATGCATGAAATTCCTAAGCAAGCTCTCATTCCCTACAAACCAGAGTATAACCTTAGACGCTTGATATCTGACAGTAACTCAGGGTCAAACAGGCCACTTTTGTTACTGTAATTTGCTCGATGGAATTGACAAGAGCCCCTTTGTGTGCTCATAATCTTCAGCTAATCGTCATCCATTGTGTGACTGAAGGTGTAAGTTACAAATTCAGTTAATTAAAGAAGCATGAAATTCAGCTCATCCGTACGCTGTGTTCTGTCTCCAGGGCAGATCCTAACTCCAGTCTCACACACGAGATTCTTGAGCCACTTACTGGGGAAGAGTAGCTGAGGTGGTTTCATGTTGCCCTCCTCATGGTTTTTATCTTCTTCACCTTCTCCGAGGTGAGCTGCCCTTTACATTGTGGGGCAATCTGCACCCATGGGACACGGGACACTGAATCACACAAGGAGATATTAGGACAGGTGACCAAAAGCTTGGTCAAAGAGGTAGGTTTTAAGGAGCATCTTAAAGGAGGAGAGAGAGGTGGAGAGGCTTAGGGAGGGAATTCCAGAGCTTAGGGCCTCGGCAGCTGAAGGCACGGCCGCCGATGGTGGAGCGATTAAAATCGGGGATGCGCAAGAGGCAAGAATTGGAGGAGCGCAGAGATCTTGGAGGGTTGTAGGGCTGGAGGAGGTTACAGAGATAGGGAGAGGGCGAGGCCATGGAGGGATTTGAAAACAAGGATAAGAATTTTAAAACAGATCTCAAACCTGCCAGAACCAGAATCCCACATCATCACAATGTAGAATCCTGCTCTCGATTTGAACATGACAGAATCGCCTGCCATCACATTCATCAATTCATGAAATTCATAGGATATAAACCACTGATGCTAAACTATACTTTATAATGAGTGACTATAAATAGGTGTATCATTACCTTCATAAGAGAATGCTTGCCCAGTCCACTCAACAAATTCGAGCGGGGAATTTATAAAAAAACAGATTTGCAGGTTATGATAACTTCAAACAGGAATGGTCAGACACTCTGGATCGTGATGATTCCCGAGCCATTGGGACCATGGACATGTTATCTGTGGAATGGGACTGGTGGGGTTGACTGGGGCTGTTTGTAATGTTGGACTGGGATCCACGAGCTTCTCACTCTATTAGCCTTTGGGAGCCTCTTGGGCTACAGCAAGAATGCAGACCATGTATTTTAACAGCTCAACTTCTGATTGTGAATCTGAAATTCAAGGCTCTTGCACTGCAATTTGTACATATGTTATTGTGGATTTTATCTACCTATGCCTGTAATTATATTAAATCCATGAACTGGTGTCACTCGAACGCTCCAGCATATTGAAATCAATGGGAATTGCTGTAATGGTAACACTTGTTATTCTTACTTGCTCCACGGGTGGCGCTGTAACTTCTCTCAGCCTGTTACAACAAACTGAAGACACAAGAAGGTCTTTAACTGTGAGCAAGGCCACGGGGGGTTCCCTAGTGTTATGTTAAAAATTTTCTGTATAGTGTACCCCCCAAACCATCTAGAAGGATAAGGGCAGCAGATGCATGGGAACACCATCACCTGCACGTTCTCTCCAAGTCATCTCCATCCCGACTTGGAAATATATCGGCCGTTCTTTCATCACCGCTGGTTCAAAATCCCGGAACTCCCAAGCAGCACTGTGGGAGTACCTTTGCCACACGGACTGCAGCAGTTCAAGAAGAAGACCCACCACCACCTTCTCAAGGGGCAACGAGGGATGGGCAATAAATGCCAGCCTTGCCAGCAACACCCACATCCTGAGAATTAATTAAAGAAACACTTTCCTGTGTCGCACTCACGTCCTGCAGCACTTTCCCTGGCACACTTAGTTGGTAACACCCATCCTTGTTACAAAACAACGTGTCCTCTGACTCACGATGAGAAACGCCAGGGGTGAACTGCCCAATCATTGACTCAGTTCTACTCTTCCAACCCACTACTGGGTGAGAGGAAAGCTTCTTGCTCCAATATGGAGGATCATGGGTCAGTCAAGTACAAAATGTTTTCCACTTCTCCATATACTTTCTACTAAAAGGACTTGTATTTATACAGCACCTTTCACAACCTCAGGGCGTCCCAAAGCATTTTACAGCCAATTAAGTACTTTTGAAGTGTAGTCATTGTTGTAACCTAGGAATTGTGGCAGCCAATTTACACACAGCAAGATCCCACAAACAGCAATGTGATGATCACCAGATCATCTATTTTAGTGATGTAGATTGAGGGACACCAGGGAGAACTCACTGCTCTTCTTCAAAATAGTGCCATGGGATCTTTTCCATCCACCTGAGAGGGCAGATGGGGCCTCGGTTTAAAGTCGCATCCGAAACACGACACCCTCAACAGTGCAGCACTCACTCAGTACGGCCCTGAGAGTTTCAGTCTTGATTTTGTGCTCAGGTCTCTGCAGTGGGACTTAAACTCACAATCTTCTCAAGAGTGCTACCCACTAAGCCTTAGATGACACCCTGAAGTGTGTTGAAAGGGTAGAGAGTCATCCAGAGCTGCTCTGGCATATCGTCTGTAGGTTAACCCAAGAATGTCTGTGACAGGATGGAAATAGAACCTCCAGCCCAGCCTTGCAACCAGGAAATGTTATAGGGGATGGGAAACCAAAGCAGAAAAATAAACTACTGTAACATACATGGCTGGTGTGTGTGTGTGTGTGTGTGGTGGTCTGCAGGTTCCATAAGCCCCCTTGCCTGCCGACCAGCGCTGTCCTCCAGTACGTACAGGAAGCTCTGAAGATTCTCAAAGGACTGTATGAAGAACTTCCATTAATTAATTAATCAGCTTGGTTTGCAGCCCCTGTAAGGTATGAAGCCATGGGTCCTATAGCAGCTCCCTCCTTTCTACCACCTTCACTGTTGCTCCTCACTGGTGTTCAATACCCTCTCTCTCTCTCTCCCACTCTCTGTCTCTCTCCAATCTCTCTTTTTCCCTCTTCTTTCTCTGTCTCTTCCATTCTCTACCTATTTCTGTCCCAACTGTCTCCCCTCCCTCCAACTCTCTCTCCCCTCCCTCCTTCTCTCTGTCCCTCCCTCTCCCCTACCTAGTCAAACTGGTGGGCGGGGCCTATTGAATTGATTGACAATCCGAAGCCCCGCCCCCACTTAAAAGCGCGCGGACCGGAAGTTGTTTGCTCAGTCAGGCCCCGGGACTCAGGCTGTGCGAGCAGCTCCCGCTCCGGCTTCACGATGCTCCTGTCCTCACTGCGCCGCCGGACTCGGCAGCTGGGGGTTCAGGCCGGCGCCGTGGGGCAGAAAGCGGTACTCGGGCCGGGCCTGTTCGGGTTGGCGCGGCCTAGTGAGCGGCCGGAGAGCGGGGTGAGGGTGCGGTTCGGGCCCAGCCCCACAGGTACTGGGGGAGGGAGGGGGAGTGGGGGGAGAGAGAGAGGGGGAGTGGGGGGAGAGGTGGGAGGGAGAGCAACAGCAGCACAATCTGGTTAAATATGCACATATGAATATAATTTATGAATATTCATATATGCATATTTAATTAGGCATTAGTTATGTAAATAGGCTTGGGGCATTATTGGCTTGCAAGCCATTTACCTGGTCAGGGTTAGCGCCTCCACTGACCCCCCCCCCCACCCCCACCCCCACCCCGTGCTACCTGCCCAAATGGCAACATGGCCTGAGCCCTGCTCCCCCCTCACCCCAACTATGCCCGCCTGGCCCCCACTGCAACCTTGGCCCCCCTGTCGTCCCTCTCCCACCTTGCCCCTACCCCTGTCTCCTCCCACCCACCTTGCGCCCCCACTCCCCTGTGTGTGTACCCTCTGCTGTATTCCCATCTTCACCTGCAGAGCTAAGGGAACACCAGCTTGGCTGATGTTCCCTCCCCTGTGGCAGCTCACCCTGTGATCGGTATTTTGCTGTGCAATGGGGAGGGGGTTGTTGGTGTAACACACGGGCACCACTATCTCATCTGCCATTCCCCCCTTCCTTTGCTCCACTATTGGTGGCCGTGCCTTCCCTAAGCCCTGGAATTCCCTCCTTAACCCCCCCCCCCCCCCCAACTCCTTTAAGATGGTCCTTAAAACCTACCTTTTTGACCAACCTGTCTTAATATCTCCTTATGTGGCTCAGTGTCATTTTTTGTCTGATAATCGCTCTTGTGAAGCGCCTTGGGATGTTTTACTATGTTAAAGCTGCTATATAAATGCAAGTTGCTGATGATGTCTCTGAGTCAAACTCTGTTTTTAAAAGTTATATATTATACATATCTCACTCTAGGAGTGGCTAGATGTACACAGCAGACTTTTGCGTCTCAGCATTTGAAAAACTCATTCATGGCTTTTAAGTACAGCTATGTATCATCTGCTGTACTTGCCCAGCACCCACACTTTGGCTGATGTTTCCCCCTCCCTGACCCATCGCTACTGAGGCCGATTTTTAGCCTCTCTCGATCTGGGCTCCTTCCCAGTCTGTCTGGCTAAGGATCAAACTGGGTGGTCCATATGCCAACCGAACCACCTGGGGAGCCCCTCGGATGTGACTTGTTGAAGGGGTCTGTCTTTTAAAAATGCTGTTTTTGCTTCTTTGACCAGGCTTCCTGCACCTGGGTGGACTGCGCACTGCTCTGTACAATTACATATTCGCCAAAAAACATGGAGGCAGCTTCATCCTCCGGATAGAAGATACGGATCAGAGCCGGCTGGTACCTGGAGCAGCGGAAAACATCGAGGACGTACTGGAGTGGGCAGGTATTGTGCACAACTCTGAGCTGGGTGGAGAATAATAGACCCCTCAGTTATAATTCTCTCTCACACACCCCACCCTCAGTATAACACTCTCAGTTATGATACTCTGTCTCTGTCACACCCCACTCTCAGTATAAGAGTCTTGGTGTTACTTGTTACCCAGGTATCCCCCCTGACGAAAGCCCTCGACGAGGGGGCCTCTGTGGACCGTACCAGCAGTCGGAGCGTCTTGATTTGTACCTGAAGGCCACTGAGACTCTGATAACGAGGAACGCAGCGTATTACTGCTTCTGCAGCCCCCATCGTCTGGAACTGTTGAAGAAGGAAGCACTGAGGATGAGACAGACACCAAGGTAGGTTTGAAGCATGTGGTTACGGGGTACATTGGTCACGGATCATTTTCCTTTCCACCTGACTCCTCGCATTTGATTTTATTTGTTTGCTTGAAGGAGGAGGTTCAGCCATGATTGGATTGAATGGTGGAACAGGCTTGATGGGTTGAGTGACCTCCTCCTGTTCCTGTGTCTCCATTCTGCAAAACCTTACTGTGGGGAAACTGGAACCAGGACTCCACTCCCCCTCCATCTCCCCTGACCTTTAATGTACGGCCTGTCCTTTATTTAAGAAAGAACTTGCATATATTTCGTGACCTCAGGTCGTCCCAAAGCGCTTTACAGCCAATGAATTATTTTTGAAGTGTAATCACTATTGCAACGTAGGAAATGCAGCATTCAGTTTGCGCACAGCAAGATCCCACAAACAGCAATGTGATAATGACCAGATAATCTGTTTTAGTGATGTCGGTTGAGGGATAAATATTGGCCGGGACACCGGGGAGAACTCCCCTGCTCTTCTTCAAGTAGTGCCGTGCGATCTTTTACATCCACCTGAGAGGGCAGACGGGGCCTCGGTTTAATGTCTCATCCCGAAAGACGGCACCTCTGACAGTGCAGCACTCCCTTAGTACTGCACTGGAAGTGTTAGCCTGGATTTTGGTCTCAGGTCTCTGGAGTGGGACTTGAACCCATGACCTGCCGACTCCTCCTTTAATATGAATGCTGTATCCTTTTCAGATACGACAACCGCTGCAGGCACCTGACTTCGAAACAAATCGAGGAGAGACTGGCACAAGGATGCCCGCACGTTATCCGATTTCGCCTTGAGGAAGGTGCTGAGCCCTTCGACGATCTGGTGTACGGAGTGAACAGGCTGGTGCCAGCCAGTGTGGAGGGGGACCCTGTGATCATTAAGGCGGATGGCTTTCCGACCTATCACTTGGCGAACGTGGTCGATGACCACCGCATGAAGATCAGCCACGTTCTGCGGGGCACCGAGTGGCTCACTTCCACTGCCAAACACCTGCTGATGTACAGGGCCTTCGGCTGGGAGCCGCCAGCTTTCGCTCACCTTCCTCTCCTCCTCAATAAGGATGGCAGCAAGCTGTCCAAGCGGCAGGGGGACCTGTTCATCGAGAACTTTTCCCGGAATGGGTTCCTGCCGGAGGCTTTGCTCGACATCATCACTAACTGTGGATCCGGGTTCTCAGGTACTGTGAGTGGGGAAAGGGCTTTACTCTATCGAGAGTGTGTTGCGCAGGCTGGAGTGTGTTATACACAGGACTGCGCACAGGCTGGAGTGTGTTATATGCAGGATAGTGCCAGCTTGAGAGCAGCATAGGTGAGGCCTGGCAGCAGGCAGTTCTCCCTCCTAGTGACCTCTGTGTACAGTAGTGAGAAGACCACGGGAGAGTGGGGGGGGGTGAGAAAATGGAAAAGAAAAAGAAGTGAAGTGTGTTTGTGTGAAAATCCGTTTTTTTATTTTGTGTTTCCAGGAAATCGCCCCGGTCGGACCCTGGAAGAGCTCGTCAGCGAGTTTGATGTGACCAAGATCACAACTCACTCTGCACTCCTGGACCTTGAGAAGCTGCCGGAGTTCAACAGGTGTGTAAGTATCCGACTTTAACAGCTTTTCTCCACAGGTACTGACAGTGCGTGCCCGATTCCGTACCTGTACTATCAAGTCCTGGCTGTTAGTACCCTGGCAGTGTGTGCCCTCCCCATACTGGCAGTGTGTGCCCTCCCCATACTGACAGTGCATGCCCGATTCCGTACCTGTACTATCTTGTACCGGCAGTGTGTGCCCTTACTGGCAGTGTATATTAATTTTAGTTTAATTTTTGTTCTATCTGTTTGCACTCTTAATCTAAAAGAACCCCATCCAGAGATAAAGTTTATAAAGTTGCTGAGGAAAATGTTTGTAAATGCAGTGGGAAAGACCCCATCCGGTGTGGTACTGTTGCACAGTTTGGCTCAGTGGTTGCACTCTAGCATCTGAGTCAGAGGGTCGTGGGTTCGAGCCCCACTGTGGAGTAGAGCATATAATCTAGGCTGACATTTCAGTGCAGTACTGAGGGAGTGCTGCACTCTCGGAGGTGTACCGTCTTTTGGATAAGACGTTAAACAGAGGCCCCGTCGATCTGTACCGGTGGATGTTAAAGACCCCCTAGCACTATTCGGAGAAGAGTAGGGAGTTGTCCTGGTGTCCTGAGAAACCCACCTCCCTCAACCAACGTTCCAACATCACAACAGTGAGCGCACGTCAGAAATGCTTTTCATTGGCTGCAAAGCGCTTTGGGATGCCTGGAGGTCGTTAAAGGCGTGAAATGAATGGAAGTTCTTTTTTTAAACATTTACCTGGGTTGCTGTCTGTGGGACCTTGCTGCGGTGACTGTACTTCAAGAGCAGTTTATTGGCTGTGAAGCACTTTGGGATGTCCTGAGGATGTGTGCTATGTAAATACAAGTATGTTCTCACTGAGCCATACAGACAGATTCCTGGTCTGTACTGAGTTAGTTATTCTCAGTCCGGGGCATGTAGTTGGTCTCGTGCCCTTGGGTTAAGGAGGGTAAAAACCAGCCAGGATCCAGCCGATTGGCATGCAGTAATTCCTGCTGGAAAGTGAAAGTGGAATGGGATGCCCCCCATGAAAGAATAGCCGGACTGCTTATTGTGTCGGTTCAAACTTGAAGAGCGGCCACGCGGGTGAGGTGGCAGTGGAGGCTGTACCTCAGCATGGAGTCGGTGCCTTTTTGGGGGGGCGCGGGGGTGGGGGGAGGAAATCGAAGCAAGGAGATAATTGAAAGGATGCTGTTGTTTTTTTGGTCAGTGTGAAACCAGCTGTGGCCACTCGCTGTGAGTCGGCACAGCTGTGCAGGACCTCCTCCAGCTGGGAAGGGGTTCTGCCAGTTCAACGCAGCCTGAGAGCTGACTGTGGGCCTGGTGCTGGTCTCCCTCACCTGTTAACATTGAATGTTCAACTCCTGTCCTTACTCACCTGGGGCGTTTCCCTTGTCTGGCAGGATTCACTTGCTGCGCCGTATTGAGAGTGCCGCCTGGCGGCAGCAGTTGGTGACAGAGCTGCGGGCCCTGGTTGAGAAGGTATACGGGGAGAAGCTGAAGGACTGTGACGTTCTGCACACGGATTACTTGGAACGGGTCCTCCTGCACCGCAAGGTAGGGACACTGCTGAACCTAATCAAAAATATTTCCCCTTTCAGGGCTCCACAATCATGCCCCGGCCCAATTGCTGCAATTATATAGGGCTCTGGTGAGACCACCCCTGGAGGACTGTGTACAGTTTTGGTCTCCTTACCCAAAGAAGGATATACTTGCCTTAGATGGGGTGCAACAAAGGTTCACTGGATTGATTCCTGGGATGAGAGGGTTGTCCTATGAGGAGAGATTGAGTAGAATGGGCCTATATTCTCTGGGGGTTTAGAAGGATGAGAGGTGATCTCATTGAAACATATAAAATTCTTAGAGGGCTTGACAGGGTAGATGCTGAGAAGCTGTTTCCCCTGGCTGGAGAGTCTAGAACTAGGGATCACAGTCTCAGGATAAGGGGTCGGCCATTTAGGAAGGGATGGGGAAGAGTGTTATACCTGCCAGGGGGAGGGGGGAGAGAAAAAATGGGAGATGGGGAGGATGAGGAAAAATTTCTTCACTCAGAGGATTGTAAATCTTTGGAATTCTCTACCCCAGAGGGCTGTGGCTGCTCAGTTGTTGATTCAAGGCTGAGATCGATAGATTTTTGGACACTAAGGGAATCAAGGGATATGGGGATCGGGTGGGAAATTGGAGTTGAGGTTGAAGATCAGCCATGATCTAATTGAATGGCGGAGCAGGCTCGAGGGGCCATATGGCCAAATGCTGCTCCTATTTCTTATGTTCAAAGGCAGGTTATCTGCCCAGACTGCTAATGTGTAACAGACTGGGACAACTTCCCTGGGCCAGCCTGGACTTTCAACCCATTAGCGTGGGGAGAGTTCAGACCCAAGATCCAGCCGTGAAAGCCCAGTGTTAACGAGCTGCAAGTCTCTTAATTGTACATTTTGTTCACACACTGGCAGGGTCACATAACCCGTTTGCTGGACCTGGTGTCACCAGCCTACTCCTATCTGTGGATCCGGCCACTTGTGCCCCGTGAGCAGATCGAAAATCTGTCGGCAGAAGGAGAGAAAATCTGTAGCGTGGTTGTGCAGTAAGTGTCTGTCTGCCGTCTTCTGATTTGCCTGGACTGGAGGGTCGAGCCAGGGCTTGAGTTATATGGAGCGCACACTCATGGCACAATACTCCACATCTCCCGTGTTTTCTCTTCCCCCGCTGCGCCACTTCGCTGGGCAGGTATAGCACTCTTCCCCATTCCTCTTCACCACCCTGCCCTGGGAGGTATACAGTCCCCACTGTTTATAACGGGCGGAGATGGTGTTAATGCGATTTACCCGCTATATGCGGTGGGCGGTAAAAGCAATCATAGAATCATAGAAAATTACGGCAGAGAAGGAGGCCGTACGGCCCATCGTGTCTGTGCCGCTGCTGCGATCCCTGTGGGCTCTACCGGTCATTGAGACATGGATCAGTGTGGAATGCAGCTTCCACCCAGCTCCTGTTCTAACCTGGAGAAGCGCCAACAGAAAATGTGGGCCTGCTGCCGAAGAGAGAATCTTGGGAGAGACACAAGGCGGGAGAGACACAAGGCAGCACCGACACTTCCTGGAGTCTCTGTCCGTCTGCGCCCCTCTCCCTGTCCGTCTGCGCCCCTCTCCCTGTCCGTCTGCGCCCCTCTCCCTGTCCGTCTGCGCCCCTCTCCCTGTCCGTCTGCGCCCCTCTCCCTGTCCGTCTGCGCCCCTCTCCCTGTCCGTCTGCGCCCCTCTCCCTGTCCGTCTGCGCCCCTCTCCCTGTCCGTCTGCGCCCCTCTCCCTGTCCGTCTGCGCCCCTCTCCCTGTCCGTCTGCGTCCCTCTCCCTGTCCGTCTGCGTCTCTCTCTCTCTCTGTCCGTCTGCGTCTCTCTCTCTCTGTCCGTCTGCGTCTCTCTCTCTCTGTCCGTCTGCGTCTCTCTCTCTCTGTCCGTCTGCGTCTCTCTCTCTGTCCGTCTGCGTCTCTCTCTCTCTCTGTCCGTCTGCGTCTCTCTCTCTCTCTGTCCGTCTGCGTCTCTCTCTCTCTCTGTCCGTCTGCGTCTCTCTCTCTCTCTGTCCGTCTGCGTCTCTCTCTCTCTCTGTCCGTCTGCGTCTCTCTCTCTCTGTCCGTCTGCGTCTCTCTCTCTCTGTCCGTCTGCGTCTCTCTCTCTCTCTGTCCGTCTGCGTCTCTCTCTCTCTCTGTCCGTCTGCGTCTCTCTCTCTGTACGTCTGCGTCTCTCTCTCTCTCTGTCCGTCTGCGTCTCTCTCTCTCTCTCTCTGTCCGTCTGCGTCTCTCTCTCTCTCTCTCTGTCCGTCTGCGTCTCTCTCTCTGTCCGCCTGCGTGTCTCTCTCTCTCTCTGTCCGTCTGCGTCTCTCTCTCTCTCTCACTCTCTGTCCGTCTGTGTTTCTCTCTCTCTCTCTGTCCGTCTGTCCGCCTGCGTCTCTCTCTCTGTCCGTCTGCGTCTCTCTCTCTCTCTGTCCGTCTGCGTCTCTCTCTCTCTCTGTCCGTCTGCGTCTCTCTCTCTCTCTCTCTCACTCTCTGTCCGTCTGCGTTTCTCTCTCTCTCTCTGTCCGTCTGCGTCTCTCTCTCTCTCTCTCTCTCTCTCTGTCCGTCTGCGTCTCTCTCTCTCTCTCTCTCTTTCTGTCTGTCTCTGCCTCTTTCTCTCTGCCTGTCTCTGTCTCTGTCTTGCACACCCCCCCCCCCCCCCCCCAACCTTCTTCCAGTCCTGGCATCCTGTAAGTCAGTTTTATGAATTCAGATTTAGAATGAGCTAATTAGAACTGAGCTGTTGAATTTCAGCCTGTTCCAGGCCTGGCCGAATGGCGGTGCGACGACAGCAGAGCTGAACTCTGAACTGAGAGCTCTACAGGCACAGTTCCCAGGCACCAAGTACAGTGTGATGATGAAGCTCCTTCGACTGGCTCTAAGTGGACAGCAGGTAGGGTGCAGAGGAGATTTACCAGAATGGTACCAGGGATGAGGGACTTCAGTTATGTGGAGAGACTGGAGAAGCTGGGATTGTTCTCCTTAGAACAGAGAAGGTTAAGGGGAGATTTGATCGAGGTGTTCAAAATCATGAACAGTTTTGATGGAGTAAATAAGGAGAAACTGTTTCCAGTGTCAGAAGGGTCGGTAACCAGAGGTCACAGATTTAAGGTGATTGGCAAATGAACCAGTGGGGAGATGAGGAGAATATTTTTTACGCCACGAGTTGTTATGATCTGGAATGCTCTGTCTAAAAGGGCGGTGGAAGCAGATTTAATAGTAACTTTCAAAAGGGAATTGGATAAATACTTGAAAAGGAAAAATTTGCAAGGCTATGGGGAAAGAGCAGGGGAGTGGGATTAATTGGATAGCTCTTTCAAAGAGCTGGCATAGACTTGATGGGCCGAATGGCCGCCTCCTGTGCTGTATGATTCTCTATTCTGTCTCTAGTACTGGCACCGGTGGGTAGGGGGAGGGGACTGGGTTGAAACTTGTAAATATGGAACGGCACTGATGGCTCAGTGAGTAGATGTACCCCCCCCCATAATCCTGAGCCAATAGGACCAGGAAGTCCCAGGTCCTGACTCTGGCCCGCGCTGATTTAGCTGATCATAGCTGGCCTCAGTGTTGCAGGGTGAGGCGGGGGGGGGAACCAGCCAAGATTCCTGCTCTTGGTCTCTGTCCACTGGAGTTACAGAGGTGTAATCTCTAGGCGAGGTCAGTGGTGGGGTGAGCTGCGACACTGTCTGTGGTGGAATAGCTAGTGGAGGTTCACTAGCCAGGCTCTCTTTCATAAACAATGGTAACCTGGGCAACGTGTGCTAAAGGAAGGAAGAAAGAAAGAACTTGCATTTAAATAGCACCTTTCACGATCTCAGGATGTCCCAAAGCGCTTTACAGCCAATGAAGTACTTTTTTTTTGAAGTTTAGTCACTGTTGTAATGTAGGAAATGCGACAGCCAATTTGCTCACAGCAAGATCCCACAAACAGCACTGTGATAAATGACCAGATAATCTGTTTTAGTGATGTTGGTTGAGGGATAAATATTGGGCAGGACACTGGGGAGAACTCCCCTGCTCTTCCAATAGTGCCCTGGGATCTTTTACATTCATCTGAGGGAGCAGACGGGGCCTTGGTTTAACGTCTCATCCAAAAGACGGCACCTCCGACAGTGCAGCACTCCCTCAGTACTGCAGTGGGAGTGTCAGCCTGGATTATGTGCTTGAGTCTCTGGAGTGGGGCTTGAACCCATGACTTTCTGACTCAGAGGTGAGAGTGATACCCACTGAATCACGGCTGATACCTGGAAGATATAAGGGGAGAAAATTATTTGAGTGGGGGTAGGAGGATCTAATGGTGAACAGGATATTTTAACTAACTAAAATCGCAAGTTTTAATGTTTTTTTCATATTATTTTTGTCTCGGATCTGATTATATTTTGATTTCCTTGCAGCAAGGACCGAGTGTGGCTGAGATGATGCTGTCCTTGGGGCCTAAAGAGGTGTGTGAACGTCTGCAGCGAGCAGCCATCCATTGACCACAACAGCCTTCCTGGGACCTGTACACTTGGGAGGTCATTCCTGATGGGCCCCTCGGACTTGTATCAATGTGTTTCGCTGCTGACAGCACATCCAGGAAGGGGAAATATATATATCCAGACTTTATATACTGCTGGATGCAGCCATCTGATGTATTAACAGCCCCTCTCCAGTTTGTTACTGTACCCCTCCGGCCAGGGGAGCTGGGGGTTAATTGAGTTGCACTCGAGCAGGGAGGGGATAGACTCCCCCACTTCCGGACAGCCTGACACTTGCTTGTTCCAGGGCAGGAGTCTCAAACCGGTGGACTGTTGGACTACACGCCCCCCCCGCCCCGGGCCTTGATGGTCTGAGTGGGGTGACCCAGGCCACTCGCTCCTTGTGTTTATATTTCTTACTCGCTGATTTGTCCTGTATTGAATTTTGTACTACGGTTTGGAAATGCTGTTCCATAAATCCTAAAATCAGAACACCAAGATCTGTTAATATCATAGAATTACATAGAACGTACAGCACAGAATCAGGCCATTCGGCCCAACTGGTCCATGCTGCTGTTTATGCTCCACACGAGCCTCCTCCCACCTTTCTCCATCTCACCCTATCAACATATCCTTCTATTCCTTTCTCCCTCGTATGTTTATCGAGCTTCCCCTTAAAGGCTCTGTGTTATTCACCTCAACTACTCCTTGTGGTAGCGAGTTCCACATTCTCACCACTCTCTGGGTAAAGAAGTTTCTCCTGAATTCCCTATTGGATTTATTAGTGACTTGCTTTATATTTATGGCCCCTAGTTCCAGTCTCCCCCACAAGTGGAAACATCCTCTCTAGGTCTACCCTTTCAAACCCTTTCAGAATTCACCCCTCAGTCTTCTCTTTTCTAGAGAAAAGAGCCCCAGCCTGTTCAGTCCTTCCTGATCATTATAACCTCTCGTGCATGTGTACATATACACACACAAATTATCAGCAACATGGGAATTAAGGAGAGCAGGATTAGGTTTATTTGTGGCTCCTGAGGCTCCCCGGTCCAGAGATGGAAGATCGATCACTCTTGGACTGGAGGAAAGCACGAGTGGGAAATGTCAGTCCGGACGATAATGGAAACAGACGCCTACATTACAACCTCTCGATGAAGCCACAGAAACTTCAGCTTCTTTTCCTCTGAACCACTCCTGTTGCCCATTTCCCCTCCACAGTAAATCATGAAACGCAGAAAAAACTGATTGTATTGCCTGGTGTGTGTCTGATTTTGTAGGTAACGATGTGTACTGTAATTTGTTGAACTGTGGCATTGGATTCGCAGGCCTTGAGTTCAATCCCACCAGGGCACCTTGTGAAATATACTTCAATAAATCTGGTAATCTTCGGGCTGGCACCAGCAAAAATGACCATGAAAACCCAAACTGGCTCACTAATGCCCTGCTTGGCCTAGCCTATGTGTGACTCCAGTCCAGTGCTGGTCGACTCGATCTCCTCTGGGACAGGCAATAATTGTGGCTTTGCCAACCGTACCCCCATCCCAAGATTATTTCTCTTACCGGGGTCCATTTAAATAAAACAAAGTGTCCTCTAAACAAATATTGCTCTGATTCATAGTTGCTTCGTTATTTTGGGATAAGTCGGTGGAAATTATATAAACGATAGAGATGTCAGAAATCTGAAATAAAAACAGAAATACGCAGCGGGCACAGGCAGCATCTGAGAGAGAGAGGCTGGTTATAGTGTCTAGAACTGTCCACCTTTCATCACCTCTGGCAAAGGATCCTCCTGATATGTCAGCCCACCTTCTCTCTTTCAGACACTGGTGGGCCTATAGTGTATTTCCAGCATTTTCTAGCTTTATAGCCTCGTGTGGCAAAATGTTTGAAGTGTGGAATTTTTTTGTTTTTTTTCCCAGCTGTCTCTGCTCTTGCTTTTTGTGTGTCTGTCTCTTAGGCTTGGTCTCTCTTTCTGCCTTTCTCTGACTCTTGGTTAGTCTGTCACTCTTGATCTGTCTATCATGCTCTCTCAGGTTGTCATTCTCTCTCCCTGCCAGTCACTGTCCGCCTGCCAGTCACTCGCTCTGTCTCTCCGTCTGTCAGTCTTTGGCTTGGTCTGTCGGTCTCTCTTCTCCGTCTCCATATAAGTTTCTTTTTTTGTGTCTTGATCTGTCAGTATGTGTGTGTGTGTGTGTCTATCTCTTTCAGTTTTTCGCTCTCACTTGGTCAGTTCTTGCACAGTTGATGAGCTCCCATGAGGAGTGGTCACTCGGGTGAGTAGTAGAGTTAGCAGCACCCTGGATCTCTGCCAGCTAGAGGGCAGCACTTTGAAGGGGGGGGGGGGAGAGATTGGCAGCGTCTACGCCCTCTCTTCTCCCCTGTATTACTCTGGTGCCAGCTGTGATGGTGGGGGAGGGGATTTGTAGGTAGAATTCTTCCCAGAGCCACTTCCATGCCTTGGGGACAGACCCTCTGCTGGGACCCCCTGGGATGGGGACAGACCCTCTACTGGGACCACCAGGAATGGGGACAGAGCCTGTGCTGGGACTCCCTGGGAAGGGGACAGACTCTGTGCTGGGACCCCCTGAGTTGGGGACAGACCTTGTGCTGGGACCCCCTGAGTTGGGGACAGACCCTGTGATGGGACCCCCCCAGGGATGGGGACAGACCTTGTGATGGGACCCCTAGGGATGGGGACATACCCTAGGCTCCGGCCTGTCCCCCAGGTTGGTGTTTCTTTAAAAGGGGCGGTGCGGTTGTTGCTAGGCCGGTAGGGGAGGAGCTGGATCCGGGCCCGAGAGATGGCGGCAGAGGAAGGAGAGACTTTGGAGTCCTGGTTGAGTGAGTGTGAGCGGGCCCGGCCCGGGGAGTGGGAGAGCGGGGGACTGGGTCTGGCTCTGCCCCTGAGTTTGGTTCAGGCTCCTGCTCTGATACATTGTAGCGGCTGTGGATACTTTATAGCCGGTGGCCGGGGAGGGAGCGCCCGCGAGTGTGGGTCAGGCGCTTTATAAGTTATTTTTTAGCGTAAAACCCTATGGTCAGGGAGGGAGTTTGGAGGGAGGGAGGGGGGGGGGGGGGTCTGAGCCTGTGAATCAAACATACAGGAATTGAGAGAGAATGAGAGGAACAGGAAGAGAAGCAAAAGGAGGGTAACTCAGCAAGCAACTGACAGGTGTCCGTTACCAGGGCTGTCTGGTGTGCCCCGGGTTGTTAAGAAAGACTTTATTTATATAGCGCCTTTCAGGACCTCCTGATGTCCCAAAGCGCTTTACAGCCAATGAAGTACTTTTTGAAGTGCAGTCACTGTTGTAATGTAGGAAATGCGGCAGCCAATTTGTGCACAGCAAGATCCCAAAAACAGCAATGAGATACATGATCTCACAATCTGTTTTAGTGATGTTGGTTGAGGGATAAATATTGGCCAGGACATCATCTTCGAATAGTGCCATGGGATCTTTTATGTCCACCTGAGGGCAGACGGGGCCTTAGTTTTATGTCTCTTCTGAAAGACGGCACCTCCGACAGTGTAGCACTCCCTCGGTACTGCACTAGGAATGTCAGCCTGGAACATGGGCTCAACTTTCTGGAGTGGGACTTGAACCTTTCTGACTCAGAGGCAAGAGTGTTACGCAGTTGTCGTGCTATGGTCAGATTTACCAGGGTTGGGGGGGTTTCCCATATCTGGCTGGTGCCCTGGTCCTGATGCCATGACCGTTAATCTGTCCTGGATCCCACAATCCTCTGCCCATACAGTGACCTGTTGCCCAAGAGGCCTCAGTTTTGCTTAAAACATTCTCCAAGGCTGTGAAATTTGTGGTTTGTCAACGCTCATCTACTCTGAATTTGATTTGACATTTTGGGGATTGGGGGGGGGGGGCAGAGAAAGATGTTTGTTTTAAAACGCTACTGCTGTGCCTTTCTGATGAAGGAAGTGAACTGAGAATTACATTAACCCAGTATGTGTGTGTGTGTAGTTCCTGAAATTGGCTGATCAGGAAGTCATGGGTGAAGTCACAAGACCAGTGCAGTGCCATGTGACTGTGACATCGTGTCTCACTACCGTCAGTATTGTTTGATACAGAATGTCTGCTGTGACAGTGTTGTCCAATGGAAATCACTGATTTTAGTAGAAATCACTTACACACAATACAGGTAAATGGAATAAAAACAGAAAATGCTGGAGAAGCTCAGCAAGTCAGGCAGCATCTGTGGAGAAAGAAAGAGTTAACGTTTCAGGTCGAAGACCTTGCGTCAGAACTGGAAGATGTTAAAAGAGATAAAGTTTTTAAGCAAGTACAGAGCCAGGGAAAGGGGGGAGGAAAGGACAAAAGGGAAGGTCTGTGATAGGGTGGAGGGCAGGAGTGATTAAATGACAAAAAGGATGATGGTGCGAGGCATGGAGGGTGGTAATGGGATAAGTAAAGAAACAAAAGGTTTCCTCCAAATAAAAGATGTTGCCATGGGAACCCAGCTATGCCTGCCTTTTTGTGGGATATGTGGAACATTCCTTGTTCCAGTCCTACTCAGGTCCCCTCCCTCACCTCTTTTTCCGGTACATTGATGACTGTATCGGTGCCGTTTCCTGCTCTCGCCCCGAATTGGAAAATTTCATCAACTTTGCTTTCAATTTCCACCCTTCACTCACCTTCACATGGTCCATCTCTGACTCTTCCCTTTCCCTCCTCGACTTCTCTATCTCCATTTCTGGGGATAGGCTGTCAACCAATATCTATTGTAAGCCCACCAACTCCCACAGCTACCTTGATTACACTTCCTCCCACCCCGCCTCCTGTAAGGACTCTATTCCGTTCTCCCAGTTTCTCCATCTCCATCGCATCTGTTCTGACGATGCCACCTTCCACACCAGTGCTTCTGATATGTCTTCCTTTTTCCTCAACTGAGGATTCCCCTCCACCGTAGTTGACAGGACCCTCGACCGTGTCCGTCCCATTTCCTGCACTTCTGCCCTCACCCCTTCCTCTCCCTCCCAGAGCCATGATAGGGTCCCCCTTGTCCTCACCTTCCACCCCACCAGCCTCCACATTCAACGTATCATCTTCCACCATTTCCACCACCTCCAACGTGATCGCACCACCAAACACATCTTCCCCTTCTCTCCCCTTTCAGCATTCAGCTGCCTGACTTGCTGAGCTTCTCCAGCATTTTCTGTTTTTATTTAAGAAACAAAAGATGGGTCTAGAGGAGCTGTAAATGGCAGCAGCAGAACCATTACCAGCACCCGCTGACCGAAAAAATGGGAGCAGTGGTTATGATCTGAAGTTATTGAAATCACTGTTGAGTCCGGACTGGAGAAGCTCAGCAAGTGAGGCCACGTGTACTCCACGTGTGTATAGAGAATAAATTGTGTGTTCCTGTTGCAGTTTAACGGCATGTGATAACAGAAAGAACTTTAAAAACTTGAAGCACAGACTCCATCCAAATAAACCGATAAGGATCTAACTCTGAATCACCATTTCAGGAGAAAAAAAGTTGTGTTGCTCTGGCAGTGTGGAACATTCAGTGCCAACATGTAACAGAGAGACAAAGTGAAACTAGTACCAGGAATATGCATGGCTCGCTGGCTGGTATGGGTGTGGAGCAGGCGGCCCATGTTAAAGAACAGTCAATTCATTGTATATTCCTGACACTGTGCTCCTGCAGGGTTATTCCCCCATCACCCAGAATAAACCTAAGGAATCTTACAACACCAGGTTATAGTCCAACTGTTTTATTTGAAAATCACAAGCTTTCGGAGGCTTTCTCCTTCGTCAGGTGCCGTTTCCTGCTCTCGCCCCGAATTCTCGCTCACCTGACGAAGGAGAAAGCCTCCGAAAGCTTGTGATTTTCAAATAAAACAGTTGGACAATAACCTGTTGTTGTAAGATTCCTTACATTTGTCAACCCCAGTCCATCACCGGCATCTCCACATCAGATAAACCTGTGGTCAAAGTAACATGTGAGACATCCACCAGTCTGAGCGAGTCACTTAAGGGCTGCGCGTGGAGCCGGAGGATTGGCTGGAAGACCCCCAGGTGTGCACTGGACCTCCAAGTGCAGGTGTCAGCCGTGGCTCAATGGACAGCACTCTCGTCTCCGAGTCAGAAGGTTGTGGGTTCAAGCCCCACACTGGTGACTTGAGCACAAAATCAAGGCTGACACTCCAGTGCCAGTACTGGGGGAGTGCTGCACTGTCAGAGGTGCTGTCTTTCTGATGTGATGTTAAACCAAGGGCCCATCTGCCCTCTCAGGTGGATGTAAAAGATCCCACTGCACTTTTCGAAGAAGAGGAGGGGAGTTCTCCCCGGTGTCCTGGCCAATATTTATCCCTCAGCCAATGTCACTAAAACAGATTATCAGGTCATGATCACATTGCTGTTTGTGGGATCTTGCTGTGCGCAAATTGGCTGTTGCATTTCCTACATTAAAACAGTGACCACAAATCAAGAAGTACTTCATTGGCTGTAAAGTGCTTTGGGATGTCTTGAGGTCATGAAAGGCTCAATATAAATGCAAGTCTTTCTTTTAATCAGCTAAAACCACACACAGCAGAGCACTGGCAAGCTCCCCACTTTGGAAATGGCCGGAGACAGGTGGGAAGAATCCCAATTTTTTTTGTTTTATCCGCTCCTCCAGGTCTTGTTAATGATTCAAGTTTCACTGGCACATCAACAGTGTCACGGAGTATGGCGGACCACTGATCTCGGGGACCGGAATACCAAGTCTGGTTCCAAAGTCCTGAGTCAGGGCCCGAAGTGACATCTATATATTATTTCAGCATCGTTCTCACAGACTCACCACCTTAATGTGTAATGTGTAACTCACTCCTGGGAATCTGTTGTTCTATATATAAACCACCCAGCCACTCGATTAGATTCCAGCCTGTAACACTCCCGGCAATCTGTTGTTCTATATATAAACCATCAAGTATGATGGTTCTACAAGTATGTAAAAAGGAAGAGAGTAGCAAAAGTAAAAGTGGGTCCCTTAGAGACTGAGACAGGAGAAATTATAATGGGGAATAAGGAAATGGCAGAGACATTGAACAAATATTTTGTATCTGTCTTCTCAGTAGAAGACACAAAACATACCAGACACGGTGGGGAACCAAGGGTCTAATGAGAGTGAGGAACTTAAAGTAGTTAATATTAGTAAAGAAAAAGTACTGGAGAAATTAATGGCACTAAAAGTCGACAAATCCCCTGGACCTGATGGCCTACATTCTAGGGTTCTAAAAGAGGTGGCTGCAGAGATAGTGAATGCATTGGTTGTGATCTTCCCCAGATTCTAGAACAGTCCCAGCAGATTGGAAGGTAGCAAATGTAACACCGCTATTCAAGAAGGGAGGGCGAGAGAAAACAGGGAACTATAGGCTAGTTAGCCTGACATCAGTGGTCGGGAAAATGCTGAAATCTATTATTATTAAGGATGTGGTAACAGGGCACTTAGAAAATCATAATATGATTAGGCAGAGTCAGCATGGTTTTATGAAAGGGAAATCTTGTTTGACAAATTTATTAGAGTTTTTTGAGGATATAACAGCAGGGTAGATAAAGGGGAACCTGTGGATGAAGTATATTTGGATTTGCAAAAGGCATTCGATAAGGTGCCACACGTAAGGTTGTTACACAAGATAAGGGCTCATGGGGTTGGGGGTAATGTATTAGCATGGATAGAGGATTGGTTAAAGGACAGAAAACGGAGTAGGAATAAACGGGTCATTTTCAGGTTGGCAGGCTGTAACTAGTGGGGTGCCACAAGGATCAGTGCTTGGGCCTCAGCTATTTACAATCTATATTAATGACTTAGATGAAGGGACCGAGTGCAATGTATCCAAGTTTGCTAACGATACAAAGCTAGATGGGAAAGTTAGCTGTGAGGATGCAAAGAGGCTACAAAGGAATATAGACAGGTTAAGTAAGTGGGCAAGAAGGTGGCAGATGGAGTATAATGTGGGGAAATGTGAGATTATTCACTTTGGTAGGAAGAATAGAAAAACAGAATATTTTTTAAATGGTGAGGAACTATTAAATGTTGGTGTTCAGAGCGTTTTGGGTGTCCTTGTACAAGAAACACAGAAAGTTAGCAAGCAGGTACAGCAAGCAATTAGGAAGGCAAATGGAATGTTAGCCTTTATTGCAGGGGGTTGGAGTACAAGAATAAGAAGGTTTTGCTGCAATTGTACAGGGATTTGGTGAGACCTCATCTGGAGTACTGTGTACAGTTTTGGTCTCCTTATCTAAGGAAGGATATACTTGCCTTAGAGGCGGTGCAACGAAGGTTCACTAGATTAATTCCTAGGATAAGAGGGTTGTCCAATGAGGAGAGATTGAGTAAAATGGGCCTATACTCTATGGAGTTTAGAAGACTGAGAGGTGATCTCATTGAAACATATAAGATTCTGAGAGGGCTTGACAGGGTAGATGCTGAGAGGCTGTTTCCCTTGGCTGGAGAGTCTAGAACTAGAGGGCACAGTCTCAGGATAAGGGGTCGGCCATTTAGACTGAGATGAGGAGGAATTTCTTCACTCAGAGTTGTAAATCACAGAGGGCTGTGGATGCTGAGTCATTGAATATATTCAAGGCTGAGATGGATAGATTTTTGCACTCTAGAGGAATCAAGGGACGTGGGGATCAGGCGGGAAAGTGGAGTTGAGGTCAAAGATCAGCCATGATCTAATTGAATGGTGGAGCAGGCTCGAGGGGCCGTATGGCCTACTCCTGCTCCTATTTCTTACGTTCAAAACCCTCGATTAGATTCCAGCCTGTAACTCACTCCCGTGTATCCATTATTCTATATACAAACCTCCCAAACCCCGCGATTAGATTCCAGCCTGTAACTCACTCCTGGTAATCTGTTATTCTTTATATGACCATTGCAGCCTAAATATTTCTGGTACAATTATGAGTCTGTGTGTGTTTTTCCTTTTGAAGATAAGGCAACCAACCCGCTAAACACTGAGGAGAAATGGGAACACATCAAAGGATTCTGCGATCAGGTCAACCTGGAGCTGGAGGGGTAAGAGGAGGTCTGGGAGGGGCTTGCATTTGTTTGGAAGCAGAGACAGACAGCTGGTCATTAAAGTAACTTCATTATAAGGAGTGCTTGTATCTTTTTCATGAGATGTGCCAAGTGGTAGTTTGCAGTTTGGATCATTATTTTCCCTCCTTCCAGGGTCACTGGAGAATTAGAAATGATATAACCATCATGGCGGATTTAACGGGAGGACACTTTAAGTGAGGGCACGTGGTGGTGGTGGGATGCCCACTTTGTATAGAAAGGTATTAACGGAAAAATGTGAATGAGCGACAATCGAGATGTAAAATCCTCTGTCTTCAGCCCACAGATTGCAACTCGCCTTTTGGGTCACAAAATCCAGTCGCCACAAGAAAGGGAGGCATTATACGCATTAACGGTGAGATTATCCACTGATTATAGTGAGCGAATGGAGTTCATAATTTTACACAGAACTGTTTAATTACCAGCAGCATAAAAGCTTGAATACACGTCCCATCAGGACAGGTTGCAGCACGGGTTAGATACAGAGTAAAGCTCCTCTACACTGTCCCATCAAACACTCCCAGGGCAGGTACAGCACGGGTTAGATACAGAGTAAAGCTCCCTCTACACTGTCCCATCAAACACTCCCAGGGCAGGTACAGCACGGGTTAGATACAGAGTAAAGCTCCCTCTACACTGTCCCATCAAACACTCCCAGGGCAGGTACAGCACGGGTTAGATACAGAGTAAAGCTCCCTCTACACTGTCCCATCAAACACTCCCAGGGTAGGTACAGCACGGGTTAGATACAGAGTAAAGCTCCCTCTACACTGTCCCATCAAACACTCCCAGGGTAGGTACAGCACGGGTTAGATACAGAGTACCAGTCTGGAATTACAGACCAGTTAGCCTAACATCAGTAGTGGGGAAAATGCTAGAGTCTATTATAAAAGATGTGATAACAGAGCACTTGGAGGCATTAATGGGATTGAACAAAGTCAGCATGGGTTTATGAAAGGGGAATCATGCTTGACAAATCTACTGGAGTTTTTTGAGGAGGTAACTGGTAGAATAGATAGGGAAGAACCAGTGGATGTGGTGTATTTGGATTTTCAGAAGGATTTTGATAAGATCCCACACAAGAGGTTAGTGTGCAAAATTAACGCACATGGGATTGGGGGGAATATACTGGCATGGATTGAGACAGACAGGAAACAGAGAGTAGGAATAAACGGGTCTTTTTCCGGGTGGCAGGCTGTGACTAGTGGGGTACCGCAGGGATCAGTGCTTGGGCCCCAGCTACTTACAATATATATCAATGATTTGGATGAGGGAACTAAATGTAACATTTCCAAGTTTGCAGATGACACAAAGCTGGGGTGGAATGTGAGCTGTGAGGAGGATGCAATGAGGCTCCAATGTGATTTAGACAAGTTGGGTGAGTGGGCAAGAACATGGCAGATGCAGTATAATGTGGATAAATGTGAGGTTATCCACTTTGGTTGTAAAAACAGAAAGGCAGATTATTATCTGAATGGTGATAGATTGGGAAAAGGGGAGGTGCAACGAGACCTGGGTGTCCTTGTACACCAGTCGCTGAAAGCGAGCATTCAGGTGCAGCAAGCAGTTAGGCAGGCGAATGGTATGTTGGTGTTCATTGCAAGAGGATTTGAGTACAGGAGCAGGGATGTCTTACTGCAGTTATACAGGGCCTTGGTGAGACCACATCTGGAGTATTGTGTGTAGTTTTGGTCTCAATATCTGAGGAAGGATGTCCTTGCCATGGAGGGAGTGCAACGAAGGTTTACCAGACTGATTCCTGGGATGGCAGGACTGACACATGAGGAGAGATTGGGTCGACTAGGCCTATATTCACTAGAGTTTAGAAGAATGAGAGGTGATCTCATTGAAACATATAAAATTCAAACAGAACTAGACAGACTAGATGCAGGGAGGATGTTCCTGATGTCTGGGGAGTCCAGAATCAGGGGTCACAGTCTCAGGATACGAGGTATGCCATTTAGAACTGAGATGAGGAGAAATTTCTTCACTCGAAGGGTGGTGAACCTGTGGAATTCTCTACCACAGAAGGCAGTGGAGGCCAAGCCATTAGATGTATTCAAGAAGGAGATAGATATATTTCTTAATGCTAAAGGGATTAAAGGATATGGGGAAAAAGCGGGAACAGGGTACTGAGTTAGACGATCAGCTATGACCATTTTGAATGGCGGAGCAGGCCCGAAGGGCCGAATGGCCTACTCTTGCTCCTATTTTCTATGTTTCTATACAGAGTAAAGCTCCCTCCACACTGTCCCATCAAACACTCCCAGGGCAGGTACAGAGTAAAGCTCCCTCTACATTCATTCTCCTCCTCTCAATGCAAAAAGATGTCATAGGAACATACGAATTGCTAGACGAGAAAAGGACCATGATCCATCAATAGCAACAACATGCATTGATATAGCGCCTTTGGAGGGGCACAGAGATCTTGGAGGGTTGTCGGGCTGGAGAAGGTTACAGTGATAGGGAGGAGCGAGGCCGTGGAGGGATTTGAAAACAAGGATGAGAATTTTACCATCGATTTCACCTTCTACCATCCCGGTAATCGCAATAATGGAATTGTTGACTAATCGTAGCAATCAATCTCGATCAATGAGTCTATAACAGACCCAGAGGTGAGGAAAATCCCCAGTGGTGGAGTTTCGGGAACCTGTTCCTCCCGAGCCTGTTACACTCACCACGTCATGTCTCGAATTACTCCTATACGATATGCAGAAATGTAATTTTCTGAAAGACGTTGATCTAATTTGGATGAATCAGCACTAACTGTTCCCACCCTCGCCCCAGGGAGCCTGGTCCATGGATTAGCCACTCACCCACCGTGTGGAGCAGTTGGTGGTTTGGTGTTTTGTGTGCGGAGAGTTTGTTGATTTGATCTTCTGTTTCTACAGGTGTTGGAGACCTGCATGAACAACTGTGGCAAACGGTTTCAGAACGAAGCTGGGAAATTTCGATTTTTAAACGATCTAATTAAAGTCTTATCACCAAAGGTACCTGCAGAATGCATCCTTGATCAATATTGTACCTTTGAGTCTCGATGCTAACAGTAAATGTTATGGTACATTCGGGGTACCTGCAGAATGCATCCTTGACCAATATTGTACCTTTGAGTCTCGATGCTAACAGTAAATGTTATGGTACATTCTTGTCCAATTTTCTTAGTTTGCCTGTGTGAGAGTTCCAGATTTCCACTCCCCTTTGTGTGAAGAAATGCTTCCCGACATCACCCCTGATTGGCCCAGCTTTAATTTTAAGATTAGTCCCCCTTGTTCTGGACTCCCCCCACCAGAGGAAATATTTTCTCTCTATCTACCCTATCAAATCCTTTATTCATCTTAAACAGCTCGATTAGATCACCCCCTTAATCTTCTAAACTCAAGGGAATACAAGCTTAGTTTATGCAACCTGTCCTCATAATTTAACTCTTTAAGCCCTGGTATAATTTTGGTAAATCTGTGCTGCACCCTCTCTAAGGCCAATACATCCTTCCTGAAGTGTGGTGCCCAGAACTGAACACAGTACACAAGCTGCGGTCTAACCAGTGCCCCTCCAGCCCCCTCAGAAATTGCCAAGTCCACCCCTTGCTGACAGGGTTTGCCCACAAAAGGTGGGCTGTTTTGAGCAGAGGCGATCCACTGGGATGACGTATCTTTCTCTCTGGCAGGCTGGGGTCACCAGGATTTCACTGAGAGTGTTCAGATATGTTACAGGAACCTTGAGGTTTCAGTTGAAGGCAGCAAGGAGGATGGCAGAGTTAGCAGAGTGCAGGCTGCCAGAGCAGCAGTTCACTACAGTCAGACCTTTTCTGATTTGCTTTCTCCTCCCTGCAGTACCTGGGCCTGTGGTCCTCAGAACAAGTGAAGACGAAGATGATAGAAATGTTGTACAGTTGGACACTGTGGCTACCAGACGAAATAAAAATCAGAGATGCCTACCAGATGCTGAAGAAGCAAGGTGTGTAACATGTCCATTCCACATCCCATATACACTCTCCGATCACAGACTCTACCCTCCCATTGAATCTCATTCCACACCCCGTGTACACTCTCCCCGATCACAGACTCTACCCTCCCACTGAATCTCATTCCACACCCCGTGTACACTCTCCCCGATCACAGACTCTACCCTCCCATTGAATCTCATTCCACACCCCGTGTACAATCTCCCCGATCACAGACTCTACCCACCCATTGAATCGCCAACGGGAAAGTCCTGTATAAATATTCCCTGATTCTGAAAAATAATCAAGCGAAGTTCCCAGATATTCCTGCGCTGGTCCTGATCTGCTGCCCTCTGTGGACAACATTCTTACCTGGAGTTCAATCATACACCGTGCCCTGTGGAGTCTTCGATCATCTCAATCGATACATCTCCCTGTGGGCTCCAATCCCATCCCCAACCAGATATTTATCTGGTGACGGAATTAATTTCTTCTGCCTGACACGTGTTTGCTGTCATGGGTTTATTTCCCTCTGGGAATTGTCCAGGACATGGAGCAGGGAGGTTGGGGCTGGTTTCCCCTTCTCGCTCCGCTGAGTTCCTGATCTCAGTTGTGTCGCTGTGGGGCGGAGAGGGGAGCTAAGCTCGGCAGAGCCCTCCCCATAGGGAGCGAGCGAGGGAGGGAGCCAGGGCTGGAGAGTCATTCCTAGGGAGCTGGTGTATATCTCGCAGTGACCAGAGGGAGGGTAGAGAAGGTCGGGGCAGGTCACTCACGCATCAAGGGACACATTGCTCCAGAGCTTCTGCAAGGCAAAGTGGGGAGGAGGGAGATAGCAGAGCTCCTTGTGATAAATAAAATCTTCTCCACACTGCATGCATTGTATGAGATGGTGGCGAGCTGGGAGTGCACAGTAATGAGATACTCTTCCTATCACCGTACTCCAAACATCTCGTTCGCCTTCTGTGTGCTTTATTTTCCTTCCTCAGGTGTCATAAAGCAGGATCCTAAATTACCGCTTAAGAAACCCTTCCCCCCACCTTCTCCGAGAGAGAAGAGCGTGCTTTTTGATGACGATGAGAAATCGAAGGTAAAAGAAAATGCATTCCATCCAGAGAGTGTGTGTGTGAGTGAGTACCCAGGGGTTACTGGCACCCTGGGCAGCTGTTTGGCCATTTCAACCTAGGCCTCATCTCCCCCAGCTCCTCTCCTCCAACTTCTCCTCTCTCCTGTCCCTCCTCAACACCACCCCTCGTCCCCGCCGCCCCCGACTCCCCCGCCCCTCGTCCCCGCCGCCCCCCCGCCCCTCGTCCCCGCCGCCCCCCCGCCCCTCGTCCCCGCCGCCCCCCCGCCCCTCGTCCCCGCCGCCCCCTCGTCCCCGACTCCGCCCCTCGTCCCCGACTCCCCCGCCCCTCGTCCCCGACTCCCCCGCCCCTCGTCCCCGACTCCGCCCCTCGTCCCCGCCGCCCCCGACGCCCCCGCCCCTCGTCCCCGCCCCCGCCGCCCCTCGTCCCCGCCGCCCCCGCCCCTCGTCCCCGCCGACCCGCCCCTCGTCCCCGCCGCCCTCGTCCCCGCCGCCCCCGCCCCTCGTCCCCGACTCCGCCCCTCGTCCCCGACTCCCCCGCCCCTCGTCCCCGACTCCCCCGCCCCTCGTCCCCGCCCCTCGTCCCCGACTCCCCCGCCCCTCGTCCCCGCCGCCCCCGCCCCTCGTCCCCGCCGCCCCCGCCCCTCGTCCCCGCCGCCCCCGCCCCTCGTCCCCGACTCCGCCCCTCGTCCCCGACTCCCCCGCCCCTCGTCCCCGACTCCCCCGCCCCTCGTCCCCGACTCCCCCGCCCCTCGTCCCCGACTCCCCCGCCCCTCGTCCCCGACTCCCCCGCCCCTCGTCCCCGACTCCCCCGCCCCTCGTCCCCGACTCCCCCGCCCCTCGTCCCCGACTCCCCCGCCCCTCGTCCCCGACTCCCCCGCCCCTCGTCCCCGACTCCCCCGCCCCTCGTCCCCGACTCCCCCGCCCCTCGTCCCCGCCGCCCCCGCCCCTCGTCCCCGCCGCCCCCCGCCCCTCGTCCCCGCCGCCCCCGCCCCTCGTCCCCGCCGCCCCCGCCCCTCGTCCCCGCCGCCCCCGCCCCTCGTCCCCCGCCGCCCCCGCCCCTCGTCCCCGCCGCCCCCGCCCCTCGTCCCCGCCGCCCCCGCCCCTCGTCCCCGCCGCCCCTCGTCCCCGCCGCCCCTCGTCCCCGCCGCCCCCGCCCCTCGTCCCCGCCGCCCCCGCCCCTCGTCCCCGCCGCCCCCGCCCCTCGTCCCCGCCGCCCCCGCCCCTCGTCCCCGCCGCCCCCGCCCCTCGTCCCCGCCGCCCCCGCCCCTCGTCCCCGCCGCCCCCGCCCCTCGTCCCCGCCGCCCCCGCCCCTCGTCCCCGCCGCCCCCGCCCCTCGTCCCCGCCGCCCCCGCCCCTCGTCCCCGCCGCCCCCGCCCCTCGTCCCCGCCGCCCCCGCCCCTCGTCCCCGCCGCCCCCGCCCCTCGTCCCCGCCGCCCCCGCCCCTCGTCCCCGCCGCCCCCGCCCCTCGTCCCCGCCGCCCCCGCCCCTCGTCCCCGCCGCCCCCGCCCCTCGTCCCCGCCGCCCCCGCCCCTCGTCCCCGCCGCCCCCGCCCCTCGTCCCCGCCGCCCCCGCCCCTCGTCCCCGCCGCCCCCGCCCCTCGTCCCCGCCGCCCCCCGCCCCTCGTCCCCGCCGCCCCCGCCCCTCGTCCCCGCCGCCCCCGCCCCTCGTCCCCGCCGCCCCCGCCCCTCGTCCCCGCCGCCCCCGCCCCTCGTCCCCGCCGCCCCCGCCCCTCGTCCCCGCCGCCCCCGCCCCTCGTCCCCGCCGCCCCCGCCCCTCGTCCCCGCCGCCCCCGCCCCTCGTCCCCGCCGCCCCCGCCCCTCGTCCCCGCCGCCCCCGCCCCTCGTCCCCGCCGCCCCCGCCCCTCGTCCCCGCCGCCCCCGCCCCTCGTCCCCGCCGCCCCCGCCCCTCGTCCCCGCCGCCCCCGCCCCTCGTCCCCGCCGCCCCCGCCCCGCCGCCCCCGCCCCTCGTCCCCGCCGCCCCCGCCCCTCGTCCCCGCCGCCCCCGCCCCTCGTCCCCGCCGCCCCCGCCCCTCGTCCCCGCCCCTCGTCCCCGACTCCCCCGCCCGTCCCTTTCTCCGTTGCCTTGACCTCGTCACCTCTCGTGACCTCTCTGCATCCCAGGTTTTGACCGCTGATGACCTTTCTCTGACCTTGTCTCCCTTTCCACTCAAGCGACCTTGTACCTAGCTCTGCTAACGTCACAGTCCCTAGGCAGACGTGTATGGGCCGTGTAAGTGACATTGTTACTGTCCACCCTCCACAGAGGCAAGGTCCCGCCTGGTGCATCTCCCTGCTACACCTGCAGCTATAACCACTAACGGGGCTGTGTCCCCCTTCTCTTCTCCTCCCTCAGTTTTTTGGGGTGGGAATGTCCCCATTTCTTCCTTGTTCCGAGATTTGCCCCGATGTTCCCCTTTTTGTGTGGACCCAGACTGCAGAGGGATTTCCTGGACTAGTTTCGATCGCCTATGGGGGTGGCAGAGGAATTTTCCAGATTCTTTTTCACTAATTGGCTTTGGGTTTTTAATCTGTTCTTTTTTTGCCTCGCTCAGGAGATCACATGGTTTCCCGATGGGGTGGGGAGTGTATACATTGTGAGGCACAAGGTATTGCAGACGTCCTGAGGTGGTGAAAGGCAGTATATAAATGCAAGTTCTTTATTTACTTATCTTTGCCACAAAGCCCTCCAGCACAGCGATGGCGGGGCAGTGAGGGGGTCTCTGTGACACAGAAGTGAAGGCTGGGGATATTAAAGGAAAATAGGAACAGGAGGCGGCCATTCAGCCCCTCGAGCCTGTTACATAGCAACAGAAGGAGGCCATTCAGCCCCTCGAGCCTGTTACATAGCAACAGAAGGAGGCCATTCAGCCCCTCGAGCCTGTTACATAGCAACAGAAGGAGGCCATTCAGCCCCTCGAGCCTGTTACATAGGAACAAGAGTAGGCCATTCAGCCCCTCAAGCCTGTATCGGCATTCAATTAGATCATGGCTGATCTGTATCTCAACTCCATTTACCTGCCTTTGCTCCCTGTCCCTTATTACCTTTTCCTAACAAAAATCTATCAATCTCAGTTTTGAAATTTTCAATTGACCCCCAGCCTCAACAGTTTTTTGGGGGAGAGAGTTCCAGATTTCCACCACCCTTTATGTGAAGAAGTGCTTCCTGACATCACCCCTGAACGGCCTAGCTCTGAAGGTCACACCCCCTTGGTCTGGGGCTTGAAATTACATTTTCTTTTAAAGTGCAGGGAATTCTCCAACAAAAGAATTATATTTTACTGCGAACATGGAAAGTAAATAAAATGTTATAAACGGAGGGTTAGAGAGAGTTCCCAATTCTATCCCCTCGGATGACAAATGAGCTCAAGAAAGCAGAAAATCCGTTAACGTTAACGGATTTTCTGCTTTCTTTGAGCTCATTTGTCATCCGAGGGGATAGAATTTTTAACAATTTTTTTTTAAAAAGAGGGAAAAATCCTAACTGGCGAAACCTTTCTGTAAAATCCTGTCTCCTCAGCTCCTGGCGAGACTTCTGAAAAGCAACCACCCAGAGGACCTGCAGGCAGCCAACAGGCTGATCAAGAACGTCATCAAAGAGGTGAGTTTGCTCACAGCTGCCGACAGACTTTCCAGCTGTTTCCAGGTGTTGTAAAAAGCCATGCTTCCTGCAGGGTCCCAGCCTGGACCCGCGCTGTCGGGTGAACTCGGGATTGCGCTGCGAAGGCTACAATTGCCGACAGTCTTTGTGTTACGGCAGGGGAATTCAGCCGGGGATCCCAGTACTCGCTGGAAAGTGTGTGTGAGAATCTGTGAAGCCTCTGCACTTTGTATATTGACGAGTGGACAGAAAGGTTTTGATTGGTTTGTGCTATAACCCTGGTCTCTCCTGTGGGGACAGATCCACTCGATAGGGAGTAAAAAAATAATAAAATAAAATAAAACCAGACTGACATGCACAAGCATCGAATTGAGTGCAGTTCCAACGCCCAGACTTTCCCATCTCCCACACAGTAAAGGCAGTGAGCACAATCCCACAGGGGCCCAATCCCAGACGCACTCAGTAATATGGCACAGTCCAATCCCACCACAGGGATCGGGAGGTGGAGGAAGGGTTCGCTCCTCACTCCTCCAGCACCACCGTACACGAGGCATCCTCCTCATCCACAGTCATAGAGTTATACAGCACGGATAGAGGCCCTTCGGCCCATCGTGTCCGCGCCGGCCATCAACCCCTGTCTACTCTAATCCCATATTCCAGCATTTGGTCCGTAGCCTTGTATGCTATGGCATTTCAAGTGCTCATCCAAATGCTTCTTGAATGTTGTGAGGGTTCCTGCCTCCACAACCCTTTCAGGCAGTGAGTTCCAGACTCCAACCACCCTCTGGGTGAAAAAGTTCTTTCTCAAATCCCCTCTAAACCTCCCGCCTTTTACCTTGAATCTATGCCCCCTTGTTATAGAACCCTCAACGAAGGGAAAAAGCTCCTGAGTATCCATCCTATCTGTGCCCCTCATAATTTTGTACACCTCAATCATTCCCCCCTCAGCCTCCTCTGCTCCAAGGAAAACAAACCTCAGTGTGGCAATCGCACCGTCACTGAACTCAAGCGATGTCCCTCCGTGTGAAGGTGGCCACGGTTGAATAGCCAACCAACACTCCCTGTCTAGTCTCGCACATGATCCCCGTGCCCTTGGGGTGAGGCTAATGGCGTTTTTTTTTGGGGAGCGAATGTAATTGCAGATTTCTTGTTACCCGGTAAATACTGGAACTAATGTTGTTCACAGGATCAAGAGAAGACGGAGAAAATCAGCAAAAGGATTCACGCCATCGAGGAAGTGAACAACAACACAAAGCTGCTAAACGAGATGCTGAGGATGTACCAGAGAGAGCGCATGCCAGAGAACGAGAGAGAAATAATGAAGGTGATCATTTTGTCTAAACCACCCAAACCCCTCGATTAGATTCCAGCCTGTAAAATACTCCCGGTATCTGTTCTGTTTATTTTAATAGTCTGACCCTATTATTCTCTCGGTGAGCGCGGGCTGAGTCTCTCGGTGAGCGCGGGCCGAGTCTCTCGGTGAGCGCGGGCCGAGTCTCTCGGTGAGCGCGGGCCGAGTCTCTCGGTGAGCGCGGGCCGAGTCTCTCGGTGAGCGCGGGGCCGAGTCTCTCGGTGAGCGCGGGCCGAGTCTCACCGTGTAACCCTGCTTTTTGTGTACAGGGATTGTATCAGCGCTGTGAGAAGCTGCGTCCGACACTGTTCCGACTCGCGAGTGACACCGTGGATAACGATGAAGCTTTGGGTATGAACATTGTTTCCTGGTTGTGCCTCGTTTACTGAGACACTGCCATGGGGGCGGAGCTATGGTGGGTGATGGGCTTTGATCTGTTTCCAGCTGGGTATGAGTTTAGGGAACCAAATGTAATATTTCCAAGTTTGCTGATGACACAAAACTAGGTGGGAATGTGAGTTGTGAGGAGGATGCAAAGAGGCTTCAAGGGGATATAGACAGGCTAAGTGAGTGGGCAAGAACATGGCAGATGGAATATAATGTGGAAAAATGTGAAGTTATCCACTTTGGTAGGAAAAACAGAAATGCAGAGTATTTTTTAAATGGTGAGAGATTGGGAAATGTTGATGTTCAAAGGGAACCTGGGTGTCCTTGTACATGAGCTACTGAAAGCTAACATGCAGGTGCAGCAAGCAATTAGGAAGGCAAATGGTATGTTGGCCTTTATTACAAGAGGATTTGAGTACAGAAGTAAAGATGTCTTACTGAAATTATATAAGGCCTTGGTGAGACCGCACCTGGAGTATTGTGTACAATTTTGGTCTCCTTACCTAAGAAAGGATATACTTGCCATAGAGGGAGTGCAGCGAATGTTCACCAGACTGATTCCTGGGATGGCGGGATTGTCGTATGAGGAGAGATTGAGTAGACTAGTCCTGTATTCTCTCGAGTTTAGAAGCATGAGAGGTGATCTCATTGAAACATACAAAATTCTTACAGGGCTCAACATGGTAGATGCAGGGAGGATGTTTGCCCAGGCTGGGGAGTCTAGAACCAGGGGTCACAGTCTCTGAATAAGGGATAGGTCATTTAGGACTGAGATGAGGAGAAATTTCTTCACTCGGGGTGGTGAATCTTTGGAATTCTCTACCCTAGAGGGCTGTGGAGGTTCAGTCATTGAGTATATTCCAAACAGAGATCGATAGATTTCTAGATATTAAAGGCATCAAGGGATATGGGGATAGTGCAGCAAAATGGCATTGAGATAGAAGATCAGCCATGATCTTGTTGAATGGCGGAGCAGGCTCGAGGGGCCGGATGGCCTACTCCTGCTCCTATTTCTTGTGTTTTTATGTAGACGCCTCAGTGATGCTGATTAATTTCCCAACTTTTTACAGTGGAGATTCTACAAGCCAATGATTTGCTAACACTCGTGGTCAACTTATACAAGAAGGTAGTGGAGGGACGTGAGGAGAACGGAGAGGCCCGCAAGAACTCGGCCTCTGAAGGTACTCCTGGGCAGCTGGCCGCCACTCACTGCATTCAGCACACTTCAAAAACAATGTTTGCCAAAGTTTATTTCATGTACGGTCAGAGCCAGATTAAGAGTTCCTGGAATAAAAACGGAAAATGCTGGAAACGCTCAGCTCGTCGAGCTGCATTTGTGGAGAGAGAAACAGAGTTAATATTTCAGGTCGATGACCTTTCGTCAGAACTGGAAGATAGTTAGTGATGAACAGCTTGTAAGCAAATTCAGAGCTGGGGAAATGGGGGCAGGGAAAGAGCAAAAGGGTAGGTCTGTGATGGGGGGAGGGCAGGAGTGATTAAATGACAAATAGGATGATGGTGCAAGGCAAGGAGGTGATAATGGGACAAACGTGGAAACAAAAGATGAGTCTAGAGGCGGTGTAAATGATTACATAATGTCCAGGAGAAAATGGGAGGGGTGGTTAAGGTCTAAAGTTGTTGAACTCGGTGTTGAGTCCGGGAGGCTGTAAAGTGACCAATAGAAAGACGAGGTGCTGCTCCTCGAGCTTGTGTTGGAACAGTGATGGGGGTCGGGGGTCAGGGGTCGGGGGCCCAGGTCAGAGTGGTCCGTATTTGAATTAAATCGCGATTTTTAGAATCAAGGATCTAAAATCAGCCTTTTGATTTTTGAAGCCGATCTGGTGCTGGCGGATTTAACCGATGTGGAGTCGGATTTTGTAACTCCTGGTACCTTCGGGGCTCAGGACTCCGGGAAGGAGGTGCTGCCCTGGCTGGATGAGGAGCTGATGTCGTTGGGTAGGTAACATTCAGCTCGGTCTGTCCGCCCCTTTAACTGATGGAATGGCGCCCGGTCACGTGACTCCGCGGCCCTCAGCTCCCCGCGTCTGCGCTAGGCACGGTTTCACCCCATCTGCCAAGTCCCATTGCTCGTCTCGATTGGTCGAGCGATCAACTGACGGCAGGAAGCCGATCTGATCGAAATTTATGCTTGCGAAACGACCTGGCTGCATGCTTTGATAACTTGCATTTGCTTACCTCACGTTATCCTGTGGGTGACCCCCCCCCCCCCGCCGCTCTTTGACCCCCCCCCCCCCCCCGCCGCTCTTTGACCCCCCCCCCGCCGCTCTTTGACCCCCCCCCCGCCGCTCTTTGACCCCCCCCCGCCGCTCTTTGACCCCCCCCCGCCGCTCTTTGACCCCCCCCCCGCCGCTCTTTGACCCCCCCCCCGCCGCTCTTTGACCCCCCCCCCGCCGCTCTTTGACCCCCCCCCCTGCCGCTCTTTGACCCCCCCCCCCCCCCGCCGCTCTTTGACCCCCCCCCCCCCCCGCCGCTCTTTGACCCCCCCCCCCCCCCGCCGCTCTTTGACCCCCCCCCCCCCCCCCCGCCGCTCTTTGACCCCCCCCCCCCTGCCGCTCGGTGACCCCCCCCCCCCCCCTCGCTGGTTGGCTCGGAGTTATCATTTCCACCTCAGGAGGACAAAGCAAACTTCTCCTGACCCCACAACCCCGAATGTATCCACACCAGAGAACAGAGAAGGAAACCAATAGCTTGGCTCAGTGGGTATCTCTCTCGCCTCTGAGTCAGAAGGTCGTGGGTTCGAGTCCCACACCAGAGACTTGATCCCATAATCCAGGCTGACACTCCCGGTGCAGTGTTGAGAGAGTGCTGCACTGTCGGAGGTGCCTTCTTTTGGATGAGAGATTAAACTGAGGCCCTGTCTGCCTGTCGGGGTGGACGTTTCGCTGTAAGTGGGAGGACGATAGGGTTGGTGTTGAGGATGGGATTTAATGGGCTGAAGAATCTTCTTCACCCAGTCCGTGCGATCGTTGACTCCCTTCCCACTTTCCCTCCTTTGATCACTCTGGGAATAATCCCTCCGATTGATCTAAAACGGGGATCAAAAGTGGACAAGATCCAGAAGGTCCCTTTGTTCCTCCCCCGCCCCCCTGCCCATTCAGGAAGTCAGGGATCTGCAGAGATCCAGCTGAACACTGTGTCCAGGGATCATGAATCGTTTATCAAATAACAGATTAGCTCCCAGAGATCCTCTTCAGTGAGGGGGGAGGAGGGGGGTGGGTGTGTGTGTGGGGAGGTGGGTGCGGTGGGGGGAGGGGTGGGTGTGTGGGGCGTGGGGGAGGGTGGGTGCTGGGGAAGGGGGGGTGGGTGTGTGGGGCAAGGAGGGGTGGGTGTGTGGGGGCGTGGGGGAGGGTTGGTGCTGGGGAAGGGGGGGTGGGTGTGTGGGGGAAGGGAGGTGGGTGTGTGGGGGAAGGAGGGGTGGGTGTGTGGGGCGTGGGGGGAGGAGGGGTGGGTGTGTGGGGCGTGGGGGAGGGGGTGGGTGTGTGGGGGAAGGGGGGTGGGTGTGCGGGGGAAGGAGGGGTGGGTGTGTGGGGCGTGGGGGGAGGAGGGGTGGGTGTGTGGGGCGTGGGGGAGGGTGGGTGCTGGGGAAGGGGAGGTGGGTGTGTGGGGCGTGGGGGAGGGTGGGTGCGGGGGAAGGAGGGGTGGGTGTGTGGGGCGTGGGGGAGGGTGGGTGCGGGGGAAGGAGGGGTGGGTGTGTGGGGCGTGGGGGAGGGTGGGTGCTGGGGAAGGGGAGGTGGGTGTGTTGGGCAAGGAGGGGTGGGTGTGTGGGAAGGGGGGTGGGTGCTGGGGAAGGGGGGTGGGTGTGCGGGGAAAGGAGGGGTGGGTGTGTGGGGCGGTCTGTCTGGGTTCTGTGTGGTGACTCACTGGCACATTGCTCTTCCAGACCTGAATGATCCGCCACTGATGCAGCAAACACTGGGAGCTGCGCCACTGATGCAGCAAACACTGGGAGCTGGGAATTGGAACACGTTCCAGGTAAGTAAAGTCAGGAACTGGGTGACCCTTCCTCTGGAGCAGGACCTGCTCCCCCTGCTGTTAGACCCTCACCCCTGCCACTGGTGACCCCCTCTGCTCTTTGACCCCTCCCTCCATTGCTTGTTCCGCTCTAATGTTCCAACCTCTGATGTTGCAGGAAGCTACTCCGACTGTTACCGTACCGAACTCCGCCTCAGCCAATGGGAGCAGAGGCCTGGATGACCTGGACCTGTTGGGGAGAACGCTGATCGAACAATCGCTCGAGCCCCAGAGCTCAGGCAGTCCGCTGGTGAGAAGCAGCAACTCCTGCTGCCTGCGTGTGTGTGTCTCTCTCGCTCTCGCTCTCAGCTCTCAGCTCTCTATCTTTACATCTTCTTACTGTGTTCTGATGTTTTATTTCCCTCTTTTTAAAGCTCCCAAGTAGCTTATTAATAGACCCCACCTGGTGTGGTACTGACCCCTCAGTGCCCTGGGTCGATGGTGGAGGAGAATCAGCCAGGGCCTCTGCTCCTTATCACTGTGTATTGCCAATACGCTTACATTGAATGTACAGCACAGAAACAGGCCATTCGGCCCAACTGGTCCATGCTGACGTTTATGCTCCACACGAGCCTCTCTCCCTCCCTACTTCCTCTCACCATATCAGGATATCCTTCTATTCCTTTCTCCCTCATGTGTTTATCTAGTTTCCCCTTAAATCCATCTATGCTATTTGCTTCAACTATTCCCCGTGGTATCGAGTTCCACATTCTAACCACTCTCTGGGTAAAGATGTTTCTCCTGAATTCCTCAAGTTAAGTCGGGACTTGCTGCTTAATGTGAGTTCTCCCAATGGGCTCTGTGAACCCACTCCCCGAAACCTCCAATTACCAAAGTGGGGGATGTGCTGAGCGAGGTGTTAAACCTCAATTGTGAATTTACTGGGTCGCAGGACTGGGTGAGTGCTGCCCCCCACAGGCCGGCTCTTGTTACTGCGCCTTGTCTAGACGTTGTACCAGGCGGACAGAGATGTGATGGGCTGGGGCGTCTCGTGCCTGGTTGTCGGGAGTAGCGGGCTGTTCACTGTCACGGTTTGCGTAAAGAAAGACTTGCATTTCTATAGCACTTTTCACAACCTCTGGACGTCCCAAAGCGCTTTACAGCCAGTGAAGTACTTTTGAAGTGTAGTCACTGAGGTAATGTGGGAAACACGGCAGCCAATATTACGCAGAGCAAGATCCCACTAACAGCAATGTGATAATGACCAGATAATCTGTATTAACGATGTTGGTTGAGGGATAAATATTGGCCCCAGGACACCAGGGAGAACTCCCCTGCTCTTCTTCCAGTAGTGCCGTGGGAGGGCAGATGGGGGGGGCCTCGGTTTAACGTCTCATCCGAACGGCCCCTCCGACGGTGCAGCGCTCCCTCGGTACCGCCCCTCCGACGGTGCAGCCCTCCCTCGGTACCGCCCCTCCGACGGTGCAGCGCTCCCTCGGTACCGCCCCTCCGACGGTGCAGCGCTCCCTCGGTACCGCCCCTCCGACGGTGCAGCGCTCCCTCGGTACCGCCCCTCCGACGGTGCAGCCCTCCCTCGGTACCGCCCCTCCGACGGTGCAGCCCTCCCTCGGTACCGCCCCTCCGACGGTGCAGCCCTCCCTCGGTACCGCCCCTCCGACGGTGCAGCCCTCCCTCGGTACCGCCCCTCCGACGGTGCAGCCCTCCCTCGGTACCGCCCCTCCGACGGTGCAGCGCTCCCTCGGTACCGCCCCTCCGACGGTGCAGCGCTCCCTCGGTACCGCCCCTCCGACGGTGCAGCCCTCCCTCGGTACTCTGTGGATCTCCGGGCCCTACCTTAATTGGAGATCGTTTCAGGGAGTGAGGCATCAAACCAGTTAAGGATTTTTAACCTTTTTCTTTTTAAAATAAAAATATCCACTCCCTATTTGCCCAGGGATTCGCCGCAAGTGAGACCCACACTGAGGGACCTTCAGAATCGGGCTCTGACCCACCAGCTCGCTGCTGCCTCGAATCTCGGCACTCCCGCAGCCCAGGGTCAGCTGACAGGGCCAGCTCTTCTCCCTCGATCGGTGGGACTCAGCGAGGATACCATCTCCCCACCGCACCATCCCGCACCTGTATCGCCCGCTCGCTGTACCGCCTCGCCCACCACTCAGCAGCGAGCTGGCATAGACGCCATCTCCCTGAAGAACCTCTATGTGCCTTTGGAGAGCATCAAACCAAGTAGGTGCAGCAGGAGCCATCTGACCTCTGAAGGTCAAAGGGTGACAGTTTCCATCCATCATTTGAGAGAGATTTCCAGCCCTCTCGAGTGTTGGAGATTGAGGGGGTGATCTGATTGAGTTTGAAATGATTACGGGATTCGATGGGGGTGAGATGTTGGTGAATTCAGGGCTGGTGTCACGGAGAGAGAGGGATCAGGTGCTGAAATGGGCTCGGGTAGGGAAGTGGGAGCTAGACACTGCAATGGGAGGAATCAGCCAGATGGACCGAATGGTCTCCCTCGTCTCTGCTTTGCCTTGTGACCATATCTGGCACATCAACAACAACAACTTGCCTTTATATAGCGCCTTTAACGAAGTAAAACGTCCCAAGGTGCTTTGTCGGAGCGATTAGCAGACAAAAAGTGGACCCATAAGGAGATATTATGACAGGTGACTAAAAGTTTAGTCAAAGAGGCAGGTTTTAAGGAGTGTTTTAAAGGAGGAGAGAGAGGCAGAGAGATTTAGGGTGGAAATTCCAGAGCTTAGGGCCCAGGCAGCTGAAGGCACGGCTGCTAATGGTGGGGCGATGAAAATCAGGGATGGACAAGAGGCCAGAATTGGATGTTCTGCAACTTATGTTGTGGAGCGTCCACTCGGGAGTTTGCCCAGAGGCCCCTCACTGGCCCCAGGGTTACAGCTGGAAGTTTTAGCCAGTTTTACCCCCCCTCCCGCCCCTTACTGCTACTCTGGGTGGGATCAGCTAACAGCACAGAGCAGTGCTGGATCCTGCTTCTCTCTTACCAGCTGGCATCATTCTCTTCCATCTTCAACTCTGGCAGGTAGTGTCCCGCCAGTCACAGCTTTCGACAGGCACGGCTTCCGGGTCCTGTTCCACTTCGCAAAAGCCCCTCCCGGGAGACCGGACCTATTGGTCATCGTGATCTCTCTGCTCAGCTCATCGCCAACACCAATAAAGAACATCCTCTTTCAAGCTGCAGTGCCAAAGGTAAGACTGTTCATTACATGCGCCTGGAACTGTGACTGTGTGTAATGTGTGTGTGTCTGACTCTGTGTGTGTTAAGGTGTTAAAAACCATGCTTCACTCATGTAAATCACAACCAAGCTTAACTTCCTACAACTGTTACAGATTTGAGCTTCCCCTGTGCCTTGCGCTCGAGGGAGGGGCTGTCCATTGATACTGTTGAGTGTGACTGTCCCCTCCCGATTGTGCAGAGACAGGCGTTGTGTTGGAAGGGGTCAGCGGAATCTGTGAACTCACCAGCTCTGGGTATTTGTTTGGTTGCAGGTGATGAGGGTGAAGCTTCAGTCAGCCTCGGGCACAGAGCTGTCCGCGTTCAATCCCCTCCTCCCACCTCCCGTCATCTCACAGGTCATGCTCCTCGCTAACCCCCAGAAGGTAAGGGATTGGACGCTTGTGTCCCCGACATTCTGCTTTCAATAAGTAAAGAACATTGCTCCTGACTCGCGTTGCCAACTATGATTGGATGTAATCTGGGTGGTCCTCCCATTGGTCACCCAACCTCCCACTCACCATATTCCCCACCAATTGGAAAGCAAACGGACTCCTCCTTCCCTGATTGGATGATTCTTGACTATCAGTCTTCAGCCCTTTGTCCCCCCCCGATATGTTTTTAAAGTCCCGACGACTTTCTCCCTGAATTTGCTGGCAACAGTGTCCTGGAGGTTAATTTTCAATTGCTGGAGACTCCAGGACAATCCCCGACCCCACTCCCACCTTGAACCTCAGTTGCCAAATTGGAGCCTTTTCTGCTCTGCTGAAGAAATGGCTTAAAATTCTCTCTCTTTCTTTGCTCCCAATTCCTTCTCTCCAGAATTGGAGTCTTTTCAGACATTTTTTTAAAAAAAGAAACATATTGTGCTTCATGGAGGCGGAGGATGATTGTGCTGGTGGAACGGAGCAGGTTCCAGGGCTGGTGGCCGAGGTCAGTGTAAAGTGAGGGGACCAACTTACTGGCAGGGTTGCCAACTCTGCTTGAACGTAGTCCTGGAGTTTTCATCACATGACCTCCAATCACCCCGCCATTGGTTACCTGACACATCTATCCTTGTGGAGCCTCGCTCCCGCCCACCATTGGTCGCCCAGCACACCCATCCTCACGGAGCCCCACCCCCATCCCTGCCATTGGTCACCTGACATGCCTATCCTCGTGGAGCCCCGCCCTTCCTCACCAATTGGTCATTGAACAGACTCTCCGTTATCTGATTGGATTATTCTTGACTGTCAGTCAAACAGCTAGTTTTTTCTCCGACTCCGATATTTTTATAATGTGGAGATGCCGGTGATGGACTGGGGTGGACAAATGTAAGGAGTTGCACAACACCAGGTTATAGTCCAACAGCTTCATTTGAAATCACAAGCTTTCGGAGCTTTGCTCCTTCGTCAGGTGAGTGAAGGGTTCCATAAAGGCACCGCATATATAGTCAGAGAACAATGCCTGGTGATTACAGATAATCTTTCTAACTGCCCGTTATCACACCTCGGCAGAGAGATAATCACAGCAATCAAAGGAGTGGATGGTGTTCAGACAGGTTAGTCAGGGACACATTTCATCCAAGAATACTGAATACACAAGGGGTCAGATAACAAAGACACAGAGAGAGAGAGAATGACCAGTTGTATTAAAAACAGATAACTTTTTTTCGCTGGTGGGGTTACATGTAGCGTGACATGAACCCAAGATCCGGTTGAGGCCGTCTTCATGGGTGCGGAACTTGGCTCTCAATTTCTGCTCGACGATTTTGCATTGTCGTGTGTCTCGAAGGCCGCCTTGGAGAACGCTTACCCGAAGATTGGAGGCTGAATGTCCTTGACTGCTGAAGTGTTCCCCGACTGGGAGGGAACCCTCCTGTCTGGCGATTGTTGTGCGGTGTCCGTTCATCTGTCGATCGACAGTTCCAACGTGCCACAGCGAAAAATCGCATAGACCTCCTCAGAAGACTAACACGGGACGCAACCAACAGAGTACCCTTCGTCGTCCAGTACTTCCCCGGAGCGGAGAAACTACACCATGTTCTCCGCAGCCTTCAACATGTCATCGATGACGACGAACACCTCGCTAAGGCCATCCCCACGCCTCCACTACTCGCCTTCAAACAGCCACCCAACCTCAAACAGACCATCGTTCGCAGCAAATTACCCAGCTTTCAGGAGAACAGCGTCCACGACACCACACAACCCTGCCACGGCAACCTCTGCGAGACATGCCAGATCATCGACACAGATACCACCATCACACGAGAGGACACCAGGTACATGGTTCATACTCCTGTGACTCGGCCAACGTTGTCTACCTCATACGTTGCAGGAAAGGATGCCCCGGAGCATGGTACATTGGCGAGACCATGCAGACACTGCGACAATGGATGAACGGACACCGCGCAACAATCGCCAGACAGGAGGGTTCCCTCCCAGTCGGGGAACACTTCAGCAGTCAAGGACATTTAGCCTCCGATCTTCAGGTAAGCGTTTTCCAAGGCGGCCTTCGAGACACACGACAACGCAAAATCGTCGAGCAGAAATTGATAGCCAAGTTCCGCACCCATGAGCACGGCCTCAACTGGGATCTTGGGTTCATGTCACGCTACATGTAACCCCACCAGCGACAAAAAGTTATCTGTTTTTAATACAACTGGACATTCTCTCTCTCTCTGTCTTTCTGGTCTCTCTCTCTCTCTGTCTTTGTGATTTGACCCCTTGTGTATTCAGTATTCTTGGATGTAATGTTTTCCTGACTAACCTGTCTGAACACCATCCACTCCTTTGATTGCTGTGATTATCTCTCTGCCGAGGTGTGATAAAGGGCAGTTAGAAAGATTACCTGTAATCACCAGGCATTGTTCTCTGACCATATATGCGGTGCCTTTATGGAACCCTTCACTCACCTGACGAAGGAGTAAAGCTCCGAAAGCTTGTGATTTCAAATAAAGCTGTTGGACTATAACCTGGTGTTGTGCAACTCCTGATATTTTTATAATAAACGAAAACTTTCAAAGAAAATGAAATAAGGAAACTTTTATTAAAGCCCCATTGAATTTTCTCCTGGGAGTTGCTGGCGGCAGTGACCTGGGAGATTAATCTCTAATTCCTGGAGAATTGTGGTGAGTTGGCCACTCTATTGTGTGGTCTGTGGTTATTTATTAACATGTGAGCAGCCTGTATTGTGTTGCTTTGTAGGAGAAAGCTCGCTTGCGTTACAAGCTGCTCTACACCATGGGTGAACAGCCCTTTGCAGAGACTGGGGAGGTCACCGAGTTCCCAGCCGCAGAGACCTGGGGCAGTCTGTGAAGAGCGAGCGGGGACCAGCGTGAGGGAGAGTCACAGAAGGACACGGCCCTGGGGATCGAACCCCCAAACAGGAGGATCATCACGTTTTCTCTTTACAAAAATGCCACAGAATTCCCATGAATTATATTGGATTCCAAGCCAGGAAGTGGTTGACAATTGTTGGGCTGGTTTAACTGTCGCAAGGAAATGTCTGGGCAGATCGGGACATGCTGTGGGCCGGGTTCAAAGGTTGGAACCCCAACTTTGCCAAGTTGCTTCTCGTTCACTTCCCCTTTCTACAGAATTGGTGCCCAGAGCAGATAAAGAGCCCTGGTTATTAATGCCCTTGTTATACTGCACACCCAGCATCAACAGAGAGGGGGTGCTCCCTCACCCCCACCTCCTCCCCAGTTCACCGGCTCAGACACTGTGGGTTTATTTAATCCACTGACCAGTTCACCAGCTCGGACATTGTGGGTTTATTTAATCCACTGACCAGTTCACCAGCTCGGACACTGTGGGTTTATTTAATCCACTGACCAGTTCACCAGCTCGGACATTATGAGTTTAATTTTCTCTGTGCTCACATTACTCGATGTGCAGCAGAAAGTCCTCCCTTGGTGATCCAATGGGAATGGTGACCTGTTTTCGAAGCTTTACCCTCAATCCCTTGACTGTACAACGAAAAAATGAACTTGCTGCCAGAAAGCAAAGTTTTAGGAGATCTCGCACCACAGAAAATACTCTCTTCAAACTCTACACAATCCCCTCCGAACTAAAAACCAATTTTTTAAAATAGGGAAAACAAGTTCTTGGAAATAGTCAAAGAAATAAATGTTTAAGGAAAGAAACTAGACTCGCAAATATAATCAAAGTATATTTATATTTTTGTAATTTTGGAAAATGCGATAATGTAACCCTCAAACTTTGGACCTGCGTAGATTTACCAGACATTTTAAATGACCGTACAATCCAGATTGTACAAGATCACATTTATGCGTAAAAATGCACTCCAACTGATATTTAAACAGTCTGAGCCTGGAAATTACTCAATAAAATACAACAATGTCATCCTAATATTTAATGTATTTCTATCTAATATGTGTCAGCTTGGCTCAGTGCGTCTCATGCCTGCCTCTCAGTCAGAGTCCCACTCCTGAGACTTGAGTCCATAATCCAGGTCAACACTCCCAGACCAGTACTGAGGGGGGGGCAGTACTGAGGGAGAGCTGCACTGGCGGAGGGTCAGTACTGAGGGAGAGCTGCACTGGCGGAGGGTCAGTACTGAGGGAGTGCTGCACTGACGGAGGGTCAGTACTGAGGGAGCACTGCACTGTCGGAGGGTCAGTACTGAGGGAGTGCTGCACTGGCGGAGGTGCCGTCTTTCGGATGAGATGTTAAACCGAGGCCTTGTCTGACTGTTCTGGTGGGTGTAAAAGATCCCATGGCACTATTTGAAAGGAAAGCAGGGAGTTCTGGTGCCCTGGTCAGTGTATGTCGCTCAATCAACACTGATTGTGGGATCTTGCTGTGTGCAAAATGGCCAACATTTTACTGCACTTTATAGTAATTTCATAGGATGTGAAGCACTTTGGGACGTACCTGAGAGATATCATCAGGCACTGTGTAAATAAATTCCTTTGTCCACTCCTAGCAGACATGTTTTGAGTTGTTGAGATATTTCTAGGCTGTGTGATTTGTGCACTGAAATGTAGAGAATTTCGCGAGTGGTGGGAATTGTAGGGTATTCCGCGGGGGAGGGGGATTGTAGGGTATTCTCCGAGGGGGGGGTGGGGGGAGGGGGATTGTAGGATATTCTCCGAGGGGAGGGAGGGGGAATGTAGGATATTCCGCGAGGAGTGGGAGGGGGATTGTAGGGTATTCCGCGAGGAGGGGATTGTTTGGAAACTGTAGGTGCTGTAACCGAGTGCTACGATCCTTACTGAGTCATGCACATTAATGAATTGGTGGGGGGGGGGGGGAAATCACTATTATGATTAATCTTTCTGCTAATATCTTGCACATTACTCTAATGTTAATATACTGACAGTTTCAGTTTTTTAAAAATTAAAAACCCTTTTGTTCTTTCCCTAAACATTGGCTTTTTCCATTGTATGGTGCAACCAGTTCTCTGTCTGTCTCTGAGGATGGGGTGTAACAGAGTGTTAGAACTGACAGCCTTAGAGGAAAAACTCCCCAACCCTCTGAGATCTCTGCGCTCCTCCAACTCTGGCCTCTGGTCCATTCCCCACTCCATCGCTCCACCATTGGCGGCTGTGCCTTCAGCTGCCTAGGCTCTAAGCTCTGCAATTCCCTCCCTAAACCTCTCCGTCTCTCTCTCCTCCTTTAAGACGCTCCTTAAAATCTACCTCTTTGACCAAGCTTTTGGTCACCTATCCTAATATCTCCTTCTTTGGCTTGGTGTCAAATTTTGTTTGATAATCGCTCCTGTGAAGCGCCTTGGGACGTTTTAGGCGTTGTATAAATGCAAGTTGTTCTAATGGGGGGGGGTGAGTATGTGTTGCTGGTCCTTGTGTTGCGGGTACTTGTGCAGAACGCTGTACCAGAGCCACAGATAACGCATACGTATCAATGTTTACGTTTTAAATTATGTGAACAGTTCGTGTTCTGATTTACTTTGTAGTAAAAGGTGTGCTGGTCTTGAAGTTTTTTTTAGTGTTTATCTGTTGTGAGAGCAGTAAAATAAATCCTTTAAACTTCTCAGCTTTTTTTGTAGTTTCGATTTCCCCTTCTCCCCTTCCTGCACAGTCTCCAGAACCTGCGGATCACATGTATCCAGACTCCCAGCAGTGTGTCTCCACACTGGCCACTGGGAGATGCTTTGTTTGCTAGGTTGGGCAATGACTGTTTGACATCCCAAGACTCCCTAATGTGGGACTAAACCACACAGACCAGAAGGTCCCAGGTTTGATCACGGGCACCAGGAGGAGGCGCTGCCACTGACTGACTTTGCTTTCTCTGGATCTGGAGAAGGGGAAAGAAGCCAGAGCTCCTGCTTCTTGATCACTATTCTAGGGTGACATTGTCCAATGGGATGTCTCTCACTGTAGTGAAGGTCTGGCCGTTGCCCAGGATGGGAATCAGTCTTTGGAGAGTTGCCTGTCACCACTCTCTGCTGCAGTATGTTGAAGCTGTTTTTTGAGATCTTGCTGTGCAAAAATTGGCAGCCGCATTTCTCCACACTGATGCCTACACTTCAAAAGTACTTCATAGCACGTGAAGCGCTTTGGGGAGTCCTGAGGAAATGGAAGGCACTGTATAAATGCAAGTTTGTCCTTCTTTTCTGTAACCCGCTGGGCCACGTGAAGTCCCTCGCTGTTTGGGTCCATAGGTTAGGCCTCAGCTGGAGTATTGTGTCCAATTCTGGACACCACACTTTAGGGAGGATGTCCAGGCCTTAGAGGGTGCAGGAGAGTTTATTAGAATGATACCAGGGATGAGCGACTTCAGTTATGTGGAGAGACTGGAGAAGCTGGGGTGGTTCCCCTTGGAGCAGAAAAGGTTAAGGGGAGATTTGATAGAGGTGTTCAAAATCATGAACAGTTTTGATAGAGTGAATAAGGAGAAACTGTTTCTAGTGGCAGAAGGGTCGGTGACCAGGGGACAATGATTTAAGGTGATCGGGAAAAGAACCTGAGGAGAAATTTTTTTTATGCAGCGAGTTGCAATGATCTGGAATTCACTGCCTGAAAAGGTGGAGGAAGCAGATTCAATACTAACTTTCAGGGCTCATTTGCAGGGCTATGAGGAAAGAACAAGGGAATAGGACTAACTGGATAAGTCTTTCAAAGAGCTGGCACAGGCACGATGGGCCGAGTGGCCTCCCTCTGTGCTGTACCTAGTGTGATACCATGATAAATGGGGGAAGTTAGAAGAGCCCGGTGTGAGGCCGCAACAGAGCTGGTACCTGACCTCTGACCCATCCTGCGAATGACCACGCTCCATACCTGGCAAGATTCTATGCCTGGTGTCCACCAGGATGGCCCTTGGCGGGGGGAGGCATAATTGGCCTCAGTGCCCCTGCACAAGTGAGATGAACAAAACAGAATCAGTCAGGCTTCTTGCCCCCGAGCAGTGTGTGTGGACCTGTTTGAAGGTGTGTGTGTGTGTGGATGTCAGGTGATAATCAGGAGACGAGGAACAGTCATGGGGGTGGGGTAACGTACAGCAAATTGTACCAGTGAGAGGGGGGAGGCAGGGGGAGAGAAGAGGGGCTCCTCAAAGGCAAGGATGGGGAACAGGAGCCATTAGTGGGATAAGAATCAAAACCACCCCATCCAATCCCTTTATCGTTTTAAACACCATGATTAAATGATGTCTCTCACTGGTTTGTTTACGGCCGTATTTTGTATCAAACTAAACAAACGGAGGGTTTGGGCCCAAAGCCACTCCTGACTCCCCCACAAACTCTCACCTTTACCAGCTGGCTGACTCCACACTGACAATTGAAAGTTTCAGGATTGGGATTGCTGGATTGTTGTTGGGCGGGGTGTTGAGCGTTACAGAGCCCGCGCTGGAGAATGGGGTTGAGATACAGCTCAGCCACTGAGTGGTGGCATAGGCTCGAGGGGCTGAATGGCCTATTCCTGTTCCTATGTTCCAGATTATCAAATGAATAACTAACATACAGAGATATAATACAGTAGATATTGAGTTCTCCCCAGAGCAGAGAAGGTTAAAGGGAGATTTAATTGAGGCGTTCAAAATTATGAACGGTTTTGATAGAATAAAGGAGAAACTGTTTCCAATGGCAGAAGGATCGGTAACCAGAGGACAAAGATTTAAGGTATTTGGCAAAAGAACCAGTGGAAAGGTGAGAATTTATTACACAGCGAGTTGTTATGATCTGGAATGTGCTGCCTGAAAGGGTGGTGGAAGCAGATTCAATAATAACTTTCAAAAGGGAGGAATTGGATAAATACTTGAAAAGGAGAAATTTACAGGGCTACGGGGAAAGAGCATGAGAGTGGGACTAATTGTATATAGCCAAATGGCCTCCTTCTGTACTGCATGATTCTAAGAAACAGCTGTTCCTTAGATTGGAGGGTCAACATAAATAAAGTTTTAAATATATTTCCTGTGATATTATGAAACCAATAAAACAGTGTGAACTTTCTACAGACCTATCCCACCCAAAGACAGACCCCTCCTTCCAAAGACAGACCCACCACCACCACAAAAAGCTATCATTGAATCGTGTTCCTTTAAGGCTTTCTCCCAGTCATTGGGAAATCTTCCCTTACATAGATGGCGCCGGTCGGGTCCCACCGGTCACTTTACGGTGGATGATTGCGACAGGTGCGGGTTGATTTGCGACAGTGCCGGGCGGGTCACGGTTTCTGGTTGTGTGGCGGCCGCGGATTTTCCTGTTTTTGTCGCCGAGTGTTCGGTTCATCCGCCCGGGGCCGGGAGCAGGCACCAGGTACCGAGTCGTGTTACTTAAAGCTCGCCGCTGAGAGCGGGCCGGCATTGGGACTCTCGGGTTTGGGGATACAAGGGATATGAAGGCCGTTCAGCCCATCGCAGCCTGTGCTGGCTCTTTGAATGAACTCCCCCTTACCCCAGTCCCGTGCCCCCTCCCCTTACCCCAGGTCCTGATTTCCCCCCTCCCCCAGTCCCGTTCGCCCCCCCCTCCCCCAGTCCCGTTCGCCCCCCTCTCCCCCAGTCCCGTTCGCCCCCCTCTCCCCCAGTCCCGTTCGCCCCCCCCTCCCCCAGTCCCGTTCGCCCCCCTCTCCCCCAGTCCCGTTCGCCCCCCTCTCCCCCAGTCCCGTTCGCCCCCCTCTCCCCCAGTCCCGTTCGCCCCCCTCTCCCACCCCAGGTCCTGATTTCCAACCCCCCCCCCCCCCCCAACCTTTCCCTGATAATTTTTTCTTTTTCAAATATTTATCCACTTCCCTTCACTGGGATGATACCAGGACTGAGCTATCAGGAAAGATTGAACAGGCTGGGGCTGTTTTTTCTGGAAAAGAGAAGACTGTGGGGTGACCTGATTGAGGTCTTTAAAATTATGATGGGGTTTGATAGGGTAGACAGGGAGAAGATGTTTCCAGTGAGGAGGAAACCAGAACTAGTTGTCATAAATATAAAATAGTCACGAATAAATCCAATAGGGAATTCAGGAGAAACTTCTTTGCCGAGAGTGGTAAGAATGTGAAACTCACTACTACAAGATGTAGTTGATACATTTAAGGGGAAGCTAGATAAATACAAGAAGGCAATATAAACTAGAGGGCACAATTCTAAAAGGGGTACAGGAACAGAGAGATCTGGGGGTATATGTGCACAAATCATTGAAGGTGGCAGGGCAGGTTGAGAAAGTGGTTAAAAAAGCATACGGGATCCTGGGCTTTATAAATAGAGGCAGAGAGTACAAAAGTATGGAAGTCACGATGAATCTTTATAAAACTCTGGTTCGGCCGCAAGTGGAGTATTGTGTCCAATTCTGGGCACCGCACTTCAGGAAAGACGTGAAGGCCTTAGAGAGGGTGCAGAAAAGATTTACTAGAATGATTCCAGGGATGAGGGACTTTAGTTATGTGGATAGACTGGAGAAGCTGGGGTTGTTCTCCTTGGAACAGAGAAGGTTGAGAGGAGATTTGATGGAGGTATTCAAAATCATGAAGGGTCTAGACAGAGTAGATAGAGAGAAACTGTTCCTATTGGCGGAAGGGTCAAGAACCAGAGGACATAGATTTAAGGTGATTGGCAAAAGAACCAAAGGCAACATGAGGAAAAACTTTTTTTTTACACACGGCGAGTGGTTCGGATCTGGAATGCACTGCCCGAGGGGGTGGTGGAGGCAGATTCAATCATGGCCTTCAAAAGAGAACTGGATAAGTACTTGAAAGGAAAAAATTTGCAGGGCTACAGGGATAGGGTGGGGCAGTGGGACTAGCTGGATTGATCTTGCAGAGAGCTGGCACGGACTGTATGGGCCAAATGGCCTCCTTCCATGCTGTAACCTTTCTATGATTCTAATTCTATGTAAAAGTGATTATGGATCCATCTTCCCCCACTGTTTCTGGCCAGGCATTCAGTGTCCTGACAACCTTCCGCCAAAAGGAAATTCCCCATACCCCTCCCTTAGTTCTTTTGGTAATGACCTCCAGTTATGGACTCACCAACCAGTGGATGGAGGTTAAAGATCCCAAGGTGCTATTTGGAGTTCTCCCTGTTTCCTGGGTAACATCCCTCCCTCATCAATGCCAACAGAAAGCAGATTAACTGGTCACTCATCTCATTACCATTTGTGTCTTCTTGCTGTGTGCAAAATGCCTACATCAAGAGAGTTACAGCACTTGAAAGTAATTAATTGTTCTTTAAAGCACTGTGAGATGTGATGTATAAATACAAAAAAACCCAAACTACAGAAATAAAACATAAAAAGGCTGGAAACACTCAGCAGGTCAGGCAGCATCTGTGGATAAACTGCAGTCAACGTTTCAAACTGTTGGCCCTTCATGAAGACTTGAAACGTTTATTGCTGTTTCTCCAGCTTCCTCTGCCATATAAATACAAGTCTCTTTACTTGCACTGACATATATATGTTTCCTCATGGGCACGGCAGGGTGTTGACTGGTTGGAACATTGCTGAGATAAGGTCCGTTCCCACGGAGAGAGGTTAGAGTCTGTTCTTTACCTGCAAAGAATGGATTTCTCGAAATTCCTGGACGATAACTTTGATGTGAAGGACTGGGTGAATGGGGCTTTCAAAACGGTCCAGAAGGAGGCCCCTGGGAAGGTGGACAGTCACGCTGCCACCCTGGTCATGAAGCTGCAGTTGTTCATTCAGGAGGTCAACAATGCAATCGAAGGTGTGTGTCGCACTTCACCTGGGGATATTTACAGGGAGTCCCCGGGAGTGTGTCAGTATTTACAGGGGTTCCCGGGAGTGTGTCAGTATTTACATGGGTTCCCGGGAGTGTGTCAGTATTTGCAGGCATCTCTGGGAGTGTGTCAGTATTTCTAGGGGTTCCCTGGGATGTGTCAGTATTTACAGGGGGTCCCCGGGAGTGTGTCAGTATTTACAGGGGATCCCGGGAGTGTGTCAGTATTTACAGGGGGTCCCCGGGAGTGTGTCAGTATTTACAGGGGATCCCGGGAGTGTGTCAGTATTTACAGGGGTTCCCGGGAGTGTGTCAGTATTTACGGGGTGTCCCCGGGAGTGTGTCAGTATTTGCAGGCATCTCTGGGAGTGTGTCAGTATTTCTAGGGGTTCCCTGGGATGTGTCAGTATTTACGGGGTGTCCCCGGGAGTGTGTCAATATTTACAGGGTGTCCCTGGGAGTGTGTCAGTATTTACAGGGGGTCCCTGGGAGTGTGTCAGTATTTACAGGGGGTCCCTGGGAGTGTGTCAGCATTTGCAGGGTGTCCCTGAGAGTGTGTGTCAGTATTTGCGGGGTGTCCCTGGGAGTGTGTCAGTATTTGCGGGGTGTCCTTGAGAGTGTGTCAGTATTTGCAGGCATCTCTGGGAGTGTGTCAGTATTTCTAGGGGTTCCCTGGGATGTGTCAGTATTTACGGGGTGTCCCCGGGAGTGTGTCAATATTTACAGGGGGTCCCTGGGAGTGTGTCGGTATTTACAGGGGGTCCCTGGGAGTGTGTCAGCATTTGCAGGGTGTCCCTGAGAGTGTGTGTCAGTATTTGCGGGGTGTCCCTGAGAGTGTGTCAGCATTTACAGGGTGTCCCTGAGAGTGTGTCAGTATTTGCAGGCATCTCTGGGAGTGTGTCAGTATTTCTAGGGGTTCCCTGGGATGTGTCAGTATTTACAGGGTGTCCCTGAGAGTGTGTCAGTATTTGCGGGGTGTCCCTGAGAGTGTGTCAGCATTTACAGGGTGTCCCTGAGAGTGTGTGTCAGTATTTACAGGGGGTCCCAGGGAGTGTGTCAGCATTTGCAGGGTGTCCCTGAGAGTGTGTGTCAGTATTTGCGGGGTGTCCCTGAGAGTGTGTGTCAGTATTTACAGGGGTTCCCGGGAGTGTGTCAGTATTTGCAGGCATCTCTGGGAGTGTGTCAGTATTTCTAGGGGTTCCCTGGGATGTGTCAGTATTTACAGGGGGTCCCTGGGAGTGTGTCAGTATTTACAGGGGGTCCCTGGGATGTGTCAGTATTTACAGGGGGTCCCTGGGAGTGTGTCAGTATTTACAGGGGGTCCCTGGGAGTGTGTCAGTATTTACAGGGGGTCCCTGGGAGTGTGTCAGTATTTACAGGGGGTCCCTGGGAGTGTGTCAGTATTTACAGGGTGTCCCTGGGAGTATGTCAGTATTTACAGGGTGTCCCTGGGAGTGTGTCAGTATTTACAGGGGGTCCCTGGGAGTGTGTCAGTATTTACAGGGGGTCCCGGGGAGTGTGTCAGTATTTACAGGGTGTCCCTGGGAGTGTGCCAGTATTTACAGGGGGTCCTTGGGAGTGTGTCAGTATTTACAGGGGGACCCTGGGAGTGTGTCAGTATTTACAGGGAGTCCCTGAGAGTGTGTCAGTATTTTCAGGGGTTCCCCGGGAGTGTGTCAGTATTTATAGGGGTGCCTGGGAGTGTGTCAGTATTTACAGGGTGTCCCTGGGAGTGTGCCAGTATTTACAGGGGGTCCCAGGGAGTGTGTCAGCATTTGCAGGGTGTCCCTGAGAGTGTGTGTCAGTATTTACAGGGGTTCCCGGGAGTGTCTCAGTATTTACGGGGTGTCCTTGGGAGTGTGTCAGTATTTACAGGGGGACCCTGGGAGTGTGTCAGTATTTACAGGGAGTCCCTGGGAGTGTGTCAGTATTTACAGGGGGACCCTGGGAGTGTGTCAGTATTTATAGGGTTGCCTGGGAGTGTGTCAGTATTTATAGGGGTTCCCTGGGATGTGTCAGTATTTACAGGGTGTCCCTGAGAGTGTCTCAGTATTTACAGGATGTTGGTATTTACAGGATGTTGGTATTTACAGGGTGTTGGTATTTACAGGGTGTCAGTATTTACAGGGTGTCAGTATTTACAGGGTGTCAGTATTTACAGGGTGTCCCTGGGAGTGTGCCAGTATTTACAGGGGGTCCCTGGGAGTGTGTCAGTATTTACAGGGTGTCCTTGGAGTGTGTCAGTATTTACAGGGTGTCCCTGAGAGTGTGTGTCAGTATTTGCGGGGTGTCCCTGAGAGTGTGTGTCAGTATTTACAGGGGATCCCGGGAGTGTGTCAGTATTTACAGGGGATCCCGGGAGTGTGTCAGTATTTACAGGGGTTCCCGGGAGTGTGTCAGTATTTGCAGGGGGTCCCTGGGAGTGTGTCAGTATTTGCAGGGTGTCCCTGAGAGTGTGTGTCAGTATTTACAGGGGTTCCTGGGAGTGTGTCAGTATTTCTAGGGGTTCCCTGGGATGTGTCAGTATTTACGGGGTGTCCTTGGGAGTGTGTCAGTATTTACAGGGGGTCCCTGGGAGTGTGTCAGTATTTACAGGGGGTCCCTGGGAGTGTGTCAGTATTTGCAGGGTGTCCCTGAGAGTGTGTGTCAGTATTTACAGGGGGTCCCTGGGAGTGTGTGTCAGTATTTTCAGGGTGTCCCTGAGAGTGTCTCAGTATTTACAGGGTGTTGGTATTTACAGGGTGCCCCTGAGAGTGTGTCAGTATTTACAGGGTGTCAGTATTTACAGGGTGTCCCTGGGAGTGTGTCAGTATTTCTAGGGGTTCCCTGAGAGTGTCTCAGTATTTACAGGGTGTTGGTATTTACAGGGTGTCAGTATTTACAGGGTGTCCCTGGGAGTGTATCAGTATTTCTAGGGGTTCCCTGAGAGTGTGTGTCAGTATTTACAGGGGTTCCCCGGGAGTGTGTTAGTATTTACAGGGGGTCCCTGGCAGTGTGTCAGTATTTATAGGGGTGCCTGGGAGTGAATCAGTATTTGAAGGGTGTCCCTGGGAGCGTGTCAGTATTTACGGGGTGTCCCTGGGAGTGTGTCAGTATTTACGGGGTGTCCCTGGGAGTGTGCCAGTATTTACAGGGGGTCCCTGGGAGTGCGCCAGTATTTGCAGGGTGTCCCTGAGAGTGTGTGTCAGTATTTGCAGCGAGTCCCTGGGAGTGTGTCAGTATTTGCAGGGGTCCCTGGGAGTGTGTCAGTATTTACAGGGTCCCTGGGAGTGTGTCAGTATTTACAGGGGGACCCTGGGAGTGTGTGTCAGTATTTACAGGGGGTCCATGGGAGTGTGTCAGTATTTGCAGGGTGTCCCTGAGAGTGTGTGTCAGTATTTGCAGGGAGTCCCTGGGAGTGTGTCAGTATTTGCAGGGAGTCCCTGGGAGTGTGTCAGTATTTGCAGGGAGTCCCTGGGAGTGTGTCAGTATTTGCAGGGAGTCCCTGGGAGTGTGCCAGTATTTACAGGGGGCCCTGGGAGTTTGTTAATACCTGCAGGAGTTCCTGACGCACAGTTTTAAAATACTTTTATGGATTAACTGCAAGTCTCTCTTCACCTTGGGACCTGTTTTGTGCACTATTGATCAGTACATGGGCCCGGAGGTTGCAATCTCAGCTCGTGCAGGTTACAAAATGTCCCGTAGTGTAATGTGAAATTTCTCCCTTGCCATCTCTCTCGCTCTCAGAGACGAGTCACCAGGCACTACTGAACATGCCCAGGGCACTCCGAGACGTGGAGGCACTCAAACAGGAAGCTTCCTTCCTGAAGGAACAAATGATCCTTGTCAAGGAAGATATTCGGAAATTTGAACAGGACACAGCGCAGTCCATGCAGGTAAGGAAACTAAATAATTTGGGGCTCGTAGTGGTTGCATGCTTACTCACTGAGACATGTTTGTAGTTTTTGAAATGCAAAAAATCTTCTATTCATTTCTTTTCAAAAAATATTCAATTCTCCTCCCACATTAGTGAAATGAATCCTCTCCCTTCCTGTCAGCTTGGCTCAGGGGTTACTTCGCATCTGTCCCATGCTGTGAGCCCATGCTCTCCAGAACCTACATAGAATTACACAGAATTTTCAGCACAGAAACAAGCCATTCAGCCCAACTAGTCTATGCCGGTGTTTATACTCCACACGAGCCTCCTCCCTCCCTACTTCATCTCACTCTATCAGCATAACCTTCTATTTTCTCCCTCATGTACTTATCTAGCTTCCCCTTAAATGTATCTATGTTATTCACCTCAATCACTCCATGTGGTAGCGAGTTCCACTCTCTGGGTGAAGAATTCCCTATTGGATTTATTAGGAACTATCTTATATTTATGACCCCTAGTGCTGGTCTCTCCCGCAAATGAAAACATTTTCTCTACATCTACCCTATAAAACCCTTTCATAATCTTAAAGACCTCTATCAGATCACCCCTCTGCCTTCTCTTTTCTAGAGGAAAGAGCTCCAGCTTGTTCAGCCTTTCCTGATAATTATAACCTCTCGGTCCTGGTATCATCCTTCTGAATCTATTTTGCACCTTCTCCGGTGCCTCTGGTGAGGTGAGTCGCACCCACGTGTGAGGAGCAAGTTAGAAAAAGATTCTCGCTACCGAATCCCCAGCCGGGCACCTGCCTTCTGTTTCGAATGATGAGTTTGTTTTGTTTGTGGGGCTGTGCTGCAGGTTTTGGTTGAGATCGATGAAGTGAAGTCGCGGATGCAGGCAGCGGCAGAGGCACTGCAGGAGGCCGACAAGTGGAGCACGCTCAGTGCAGACATTGAAGAAACACTGAAGTCGCAGGTAGGTGTGGAGACGATGTCAGTCCAGTGCTGGCGTCGGCTTGGGGATTGTGGGCGCAGTGCAATATATTTAAAATCGTGTTGGCAACAGGGGGTGTCGAGTTGGCAGCTTGCTGTGCTGTGGCTTGATCAGATGTCGGTTCATGTCCAGGTTCCCCACGGTGTGTATTCCTGGTCTCTGATCCTACAGAGGGAGAGCTGAGAGGAGACCAGATACTGATAGAAAGACAGCCCAGAAACTCGCCTCCGAATCAGAAGGTCATGGGTTCGATTCCCCACTCCTGAGACTTGATCCCATAATCCAGGCTGACGCTCCTGGTGCAATACTGAGGGAGTGCTGCACTGTCTGAGGTACCGTCTTTCAGATGAGACGTTAAGCTCAGTTGGTAAATATGTTGAATGGAGTTGGAGAGGATCAGTTTCGAGCCTTGATCTGTGACCTCAGTCAGGTAGGAAATGCCAGAATTACCCAAAATGTTGCTGGGTCGGGAGGAGGTAAAATCCACCAGGGTTCTATCTGCTGGTGGGAAGTGCGTGTTGTGTGTGTGTCAGGCGCGGGGGTGTGTGTGTGTGTGCGGGTGTGTGTGTGTCAGGCGCGGGGTGTGTGTGTGTGTGTGTCAGGCGCGGGTGTGTGTGTGTCAGGCGCGGGTGTGTGTGTGTCAGGCGCGGGTGTGTGTGTGTCAGGCGCGGGTGTGTGTGTGTCAGGCGCGGGTGTGTGTGTGTCAGGCGCGGGTGTGTGTGTCAGGCGCGGGTGTGTGTGTCAGGCGCGGGGGTGTGTGTCAGGCGCGGGGGTGTGTGTGTCAGGCGCGGGGGTGTGTGTGTCAGGCGCGGGGGTGTGTGTGTCAGGCGCGGGGGTGTGTGTGTCAGGCGCGGGTGTGTGTGTGTCAGGCGCGGGTGTGTGTGTGTCAGGCGCGGGTGTGTGTGTCAGGCGCGGGTGCGTGTGTGTCAGGCGCGGGTGCGTGTGTGTCAGGCGCGGGTGCGTGTGTGTCAGGCGCGGGTGCGTGTGTGTCAGGCGCGGGGGTGTGCGTGCGTGTCAGGCGCGGGGGTGTGCGTGCGTGTCAGGCGCGGGGGTGTGCGTGCGTGTCAGGCGCGGGGGTGTGCGTGCGTGTCAGGCGCGGGGGTGTGCGTGCGTGTCAGGCGCGGGGGTGTGCGTGCGTGTCAGGCGCGGGGGTGTGCGTGCGTGTCAGGCGCGGGGGTGTGCGTGCGTGTCAGGCGCGGGGGTGTGCGTGCGTGTCAGGCGCGGGGGTGTGCGTGCGTGTCAGGCGCGGGGGTGTGCGTGCGTGTCAGGCGCGGGGGTGTGCGTGCGTGTCAGGCGCGGGGGTGTGCGTGCGTGTCAGGCGCGGGGGTGTGCGTGCGTGTCAGGCGCGGGGGTGTGCGTGCGTGTCAGGCGCGGGGGTGTGCGTGCGTGTCAGGCGCGGGGGTGTGCGTGTGTGTCAGGCGCGGGGGTGTGCGTGTGTGTCAGGCGCGGGGGTGTGCGTGTGTGTCAGGCGCGGGGGTGTGCGTGTGTGTCAGGCGCGGGGGTGTGCGTGTGTGTCAGGCGCGGGGGTGTGCGTGTGTGTCAGGCGCGGGGGTGTGCGTGTGTGTCAGGCGCGGGGGTGTGCGTGTGTGTCAGGCGCGGGGGTGTGCGTGTGTGTCAGGCGCGGGGGTGTGCGTGTGTGTCAGGCGCGGGGGTGTGCGTGTGTGTCAGGCGCGGGGGTGTGCGTGTGTGTCAGGCGCGGGGGTGTGCGTGTGTGTCAGGCGCGGGGGTGTGCGTGTGTGTCAGGCGCGGGGGTGTGCGTGTGTGTCAGGCGCGGGGGTGTGCGTGTGTGTCAGGCGCGGGGGTGTGCGTGTGTGTCAGGCGCGGGGGTGTGCGTGTGTGTCAGGCGCGGGGGTGTGCGTGTGTGTCAGGCGCGGGGGTGTGCGTGTGTGTCAGGCGCGGGGGTGTGCGTGTGTGTCAGGCGCGGGGGTGTGCGTGTGTGTCAGGCGCGGGGGTGTGCGTGTGTGTCAGGCGCGGGGGTGTGCGTGTGTGTCAGGCGCGGGGGTGTGCGTGTGTGTCAGGCGCGGGGGTGTGCGTGTGTGTCAGGCGCGGGGGTGTGCGTGTGTGTCAGGCGCGGGGGTGTGCGTGTGTGTCAGGCGCGGGGGTGTGCGTGTGTGTCAGGCGCGGGGGTGTGCGTGTGTGTCAGGCGCGGGGGTGTGCGTGTGTGTCAGGCGCGGGGGTGTGCGTGTGTGTCAGGCGCGGGGGTGTGCGTGTGTGTCAGGCGCGGGGGTGTGCGTGTGTGTCAGGCGCGGGGGTGTGCGTGTGTGTCAGGCGCGGGGGTGTGCGTGTGTGTCAGGCGCGGGGGTGTGCGTGTGTGTCAGGCGCGGGGGTGTGCGTGTGTGTCAGGCGCGGGGGTGTGCGTGTGTGTCAGGCGCGGGGGTGTGCGTGTGTGTCAGGCGCGGGGGTGTGCGTGTGTGTCAGGCGCGGGGGTGTGCGTGTGTGTCAGGCGCGGGGGTGTGCGTGTGTGTCAGGCGCGGGGGTGTGCGTGTGTGTCAGGCGCGGGGGTGTGCGTGTGTGTCAGGCGCGGGGGTGTGCGTGTGTGTCAGGCGCGGGGGTGTGCGTGTGTGTCAGGCGCGGGGGTGTGCGTGTGTGTCAGGCGCGGGGGTGTGCGTGTGTGTCAGGCGCGGGGGTGTGCGTGTGTGTCAGGCGCGGGGGTGTGCGTGTGTGTCAGGCGCGGGGGTGTGCGTGTGTGTCAGGCGCGGGGGTGTGCGTGTGTGTCAGGCGCGGGGGTGTGCGTGTGTGTCAGGCGCGGGGGTGTGCGTGTGTGTCAGGCGCGGGGGTGTGCGTGTGTGTCAGGCGCGGGGGTGTGCGTGTGTGTCAGGCGCGGGGGTGTGCGTGTGTGTCAGGCGCGGGGGTGTGCGTGTGTGTCAGGCGCGGGGGTGTGCGTGTGTGTCAGGCGCGGGGGTGTGCGTGTGTGTCAGGCGCGGGGGTGTGCGTGTGTGTCAGGCGCGGGGGTGTGCGTGTGTGTCAGGCGCGGGGGTGTGCGTGTGTGTCAGGCGCGGGGGTGTGCGTGTGTGTCAGGCGCGGGGGTGTGCGTGTGTGTCAGGCGCGGGGGTGTGCGTGTGTGTCAGGCGCGGGGGTGTGCGTGTGTGTCAGGCGCGGGGGTGTGCGTGTGTGTCAGGCGCGGGGGTGAGCGTGTGTGTCAGGCGCGGGGGTGAGCGTGTGTGTCAGGCGCGGGGGTGAGCGTGTGTGTCAGGCGCGGGGGGGTGTGTGTGTCAGGCGCGAGGGTGTGTGTGTCAGGCGTGGGTAGGTTCAGTTGTGATGACTGTTATGTTTGAGTAGTTGCTGACACGCACTGTGCAGGGTAACCTATGAAGAACAGTGACGTGGGTGAGATACCAGACATTCCCGAGTACCCATGGAACAAATCCCCCCAAAAAATGGATATGAGGTGGGGATACAACTTCTGTTCAAGCCTGTGCTGCCCTCTGTAGAACGATCGGAAGCCCAGGTTTATTCTGTACCAATGACTCAATTGTCCTGAGCTGGGGTGGCTGCTCTGTGCACAGTGGCGTCCAGTGATGGAAACAATTTGCTCCCCGCAGGACATCGAGATTATCTCGGCCAAGCTGACCAGTATGCAGAACAGCCTGGCGATGCTGGTGGACACACCGGATTATTCCGAGAAATGCGTTCACCTGGAGGCACTGAAGAACCGGCTGGAAGCCATGGCAAGCCCACAGATCGTATCTGCGTTCAACTCTCAGTCCGTCGGTGAGTGACCCCGACCCTCTGGGTGCTAATGGGAAGCACGGTGCATCCACTTCACACAACAACGTTTCGTACACTTCTGCTCACCCTCGTTTCAAAATGAACAACGACTTGCATTTATATAGCACCTTTAACATAGTAAAACATCCCAAAGCGCTTCCCAGGAGCGATTTATCAAACAAAATTTGACACCGAGCCACATAAGGAGATATTAGGACAGGTGACCAAAAGCTTAGTCTAGGAGGTAGGTTTTAAGGAGCGTCTTATAGGAGGAGAGAGGTAGAGAGGCGGAAGAGGTTTATGGAGGGAATTCCAGAGCTCAGGGCTTAGGCAGCTGAAGGCACGGCCGCTAATGGCGGGGCGATTAAAATCGGGGATGTGCAAGAGGCCGGAATTGGAGGAGCGCAGAGACCTCGGAGGGTTGTAGGGCTGGAGGAGGTTACAGAGATAGGGAGAGGTGAGGCCATGGGGATTTGAAAACAAGGATAAGAACTTCAAAACTGAGGCTTTGCCGGACTGGGAGTCAGTGTAGGTCCAGCGAGCACAGAGGTGATGGGTGAACGGGACTTGGTGTAAGTTAGGATACGGGCAGCAGAGTTTTGGATGAGCTCAAGTTAAAATGAACCTTCATCATGTAGTGCTTGCATCCTAGTTGCAGGGCATATAGACATCATAACAAGCCAGTGGGACCTTTGATTCAGATTGATGTACGGTGTCCTAGTGATTACTGTCCTGGACCAGCAGCCTAGAGGTCGTGAGTTCAAATCTCACAGTGGCCAGTTATAAAATTTAATTTAGTAAACCTGGTAATTTGTGGATTGGTGCTAGGGAAAAAATGATTTATTGTAAAAACCTATCCGGTTGACTCGTGTCCTTCATGGAAAGTTAGCTGGCACTCCCCTCCTCGGTCTTACACAGGACTATGTGGTTGACTTGTGCTCCCCCCAGTTTTCCACATATAAGCCAAATGATGTTAAGGTCAGGTTTGGAACTGGGCGCTGTACTGTATTAAGACACTATCTTTGGGACCCAGATTTCAATGTGTCCCACACAGAGAGCTCGTGGAATGATCCGGCACAGAAGAAGGCCATTCGGCCCATCCTGCCTATGCCGACTCTTTGAAAGAGCTGTCCAATTAGTCCCACTCCGCTGCTCTTTCCCCATAGCCCCGGAAATTTTTCTCTTTCAGCTATTTATCCAATTGCCTTTTGAAAGTTATTATTGAATTTGCTTCCTCCACCCTTTCAGGCAGCGCATTCCAGATCATAACAACTCGCTGCGTAAAAACAATTTCTCCTCATCTCCCTTCTGGTTTCCTCATGTTGTCTCTTCCCCTTCCCCCCCCTGAATTGGCTACAGCACCATCCTTTGATGCGCTTGATGGCTCAGTGAGTAAATGCACCGTGTGCTGTGGTACTGAGGTCCCAGGTTTGATGCCCTGTCTTTGCAGGTGTCTGTCAGGACACTGTTGAACTCGTACAGCTGGCCTTGGTGCTGGTGGGGGTGGGGGAAGAGAGAGAGAGAGAGAGAGAGAGAGAGAGAGATCGCTCCAGTTAACTGGTCTGATCAAACCCCCCATCTACCTGGCATTCCTGAGACCATATCCTGCCTCTCTCTTATAAAAATAGTAATGGGGAGGTGGGTGAACATTTCAGAGAAATACTGGAGGATAATTCATTGCTAGGATCTAGTTCTGAAGTGTCCTTTAAACCATTAGTGAATAAATTGCTTTAATTAAACCCAACGATGCTAAACCAATACAAATCTCTGGTTAGGCTGCAGTTGGAATATTGTGTCCCGTTTTGGCCGCCTTACTGCAGGAAGGATATTGAGGCCACGGAGAGGGTGCAGAAGAGATTCACTGAGATGATACCAGGAATAAGGGACTTCAGTTATGAAGAGGGACTAGAGTAACTGGGGCTCTTTTACAGCAGAGAAAAGTGGTGTCAAAACTACAAGAGGTTTTGATAAGGTAAATAGGGAAAATTTATTGGCACTGATTGTTGATTGGGTAACTAGAGGGCATAAATTTAAGGTCATCAGAATAAAGGGAGAGTTAGGAGAAATCTTTTTACACAGAAGATATGGATATGGAACGCCCCAGCAGAAACAGCGGTGGAAGTAGAATCCATGATAGCTTTCAAAAGGAGAAAAGAAAAATTTAAAAGGGTGGGGAGAAATGGGACTGAGTGGGGAGAAGCGGGACTTAGGGGCTAGCTCTTTCAGAGAGAGGGAACGGGACGATGAGCCTTCTGTTCAGTAACATTCTATAAGAAGCTTGGGTGTAAAACCACGAGTTGAACAGCAGGGGGTAGCAATTCCTGATCATTCACACGACGAGAGCTGAGTGGAGAGAAAGCAAATGATACCAAAATATGAACTTTAAAGGAAATCGCTGACTTATTAAATGTGGAGAGCTAAGTTTGGGGAGGAGCAGAAATCTAAAAGTTTATTTTGTAAAAGAAGGACTAACGGGTTAACTCCTCAGCTCCCTCTCCCCCGCTGGTCTTTCAGGGGTGATGAGGAGCATTGGGAACAGTTGCACATCAGTCAGAACCAGTCTTGGGTGCCCAGCTATTTTTCATCCCTTCCCCCTTTAGATTGTCTCCTTTCCCCTCATCTGCAGATGCTGCCTCTTCCTTGGGACTGTTGTGGGTCAGCCGACTTGCCATGCCCAGCCCAAGCGGCCATTCTTCACACCTGAGCCTGAGTGGTCATTGTGGTTGGCTATTTGACTGGGAGGGCATCACAACCAAGCTGAATTGAGTCTTCGTCCAGCGTCCATGCCCGTGAGTTAGTGGGTATCGATCACAAATAGAAACCCTGATTGATTCTCCTCACCCTAATATCGCCCCACCCCTCCCCCCACCTTCGTTCCGAGCTGCTGGAACCTGTTGTGGAGCAGCGTTGGGAGATGCCTGGGAGCAGCACACCCGCTTGCTCTATTGGCCGGGAGATGGTGCACTGGGGAGTCCCTGAATGTAACTAAAAGAAAGAAAGAATAAACTAGCAAATATTCAGCACCTTTCACAATCTCAGGATGTCTCAAAGTGCTTTACAGCCAATTAAATACTTTTGAAGTACAGACACTGTTGCAATGTAGGAAATGTGGCAGCCAATTTGTGCACAGCAAGATCCCACAAACAGCAATGGGCTAATGACCAGATAATCTGTTTCTTAGTGATGTTGATTGAGGGATAAATATTGACCAGGACACCAGGGAGAACTCACTGCTCTTCTTCAGAATAGTGCTGTGGGATCTTTTACATCCACCTGAGAGGGCAGACTAGCAAAATTGTGGGTGTGAGGGGAGAGAGGGAGAGTTATAAATCCAGAATTAGTCAGCATCAGGCCACAATATTTACCTATTTGTCTTTGCTTCTGTTCCAGATCAGGCCCGACTTTTTGTGAAAGTGTTTGTGCAGGTGGACCGAATGCCTCAGCTCCTGACTTATTACTACAAGTGTCACAAGGTCGGGTACAACACTCGCCTTCCAGTATTCAAAGCAGGGCGCCAGTCGGATACTATGGGAGAGAGTGAGGAGGGGTGCAGTGTGGGGCGGGCCACGAGGGGTGGGGGGCTGATTTTCTGAAGTCTGAGGGGTAGAATTTCTCTGGGGGTTCCTGGAGAAACGGCGGAAATTACTGTCACAGGGCTGGACAATGGGCCGTGAGTAACTTCCAGTCTGCGAGAAACGGGGAAAGTCTCCCTTTTTCTGATTTTGTTTTCTTGTTTTGTTCCAGACATTGTGCCTGGTCAATCAGCCATTAATGGCGCTTTCCTCCTGCTCCCCTCCCGCCCTGACAAAGCCCCAGTCCCCTCCCGGACTAGGATTCCACTTCTTACTAATAACCCCATCTCGGGTAGCAGTGGAGGGTGGCCAGAGAGTTCAGTGTCCTCACTCCCCACTCCTCATCACTATTCAGTGAACCCCCGCCCTGCTGGAAATTGGGTGTGTGGATTTCCAGGAAGTGCAGGTTCAAACTCGTCTCCCACTCACCGTCCAGGCTGACACATAAAGAATGGCGACTTAACCAGCGTACTGGAAGGCAGCCAACACTTCGAGAGCTGAGAGCAGAGCTGAAAACTGTTGAGTGAGAGGGAGGACCCTTTATTCGTGCACTATCTCTACGCTCTCGGTCTCTAGTTTGACCCTCTAACACCTGCACATCCCCATGGTTTATAGAACATTAAATGCAGGAACTTGGTTGTCTGCCAGTCATTCATTGTGGAGTGGGCCAAGGGAAGGGGAGAGGAAGTATAGGCGTGAAATGGGCTTTAATAATGCCTAGAGGGGCCGGGGGCCTGTACTGTTTGCTGCAGTGAACCCCCATTGAATTATTGATTTGACTGAATTGTGCCTCCCGTTCTGCAGGGTCAGCTGGTCTCTGCCTGGCAGGAACTGTGCCAGAGTGACCTCAGTCTGGATCACCAGCTAACTGAATTCTACGATACTCTCCTGGCAACATGGCATTCCCAGCTACAGTGGACCAGTCAGGTAACACCCGAGACCACAAGGAAAGGCTCAAACTCAAGTAAAGAAAGAAAGAACTTGCATTTCTATAGCGCCTTTCACAACCTCAGGACGTCCCAAAGCACTTCACAGCCAACAAAGTACTTTTTAAAGTGTAGTCACTGTTTAATGTAGGAAACGCAGCAGCCAATTTGCACACAGCAAGATCCCGCAAACAGCAATGTGATAAATGACCAATTTTAGTGATTGTTGGTTGAGCGATAAATATCAAATCTACCAGTCCAGTCCATTCCAAAACTTTACACTGATTTGGCAAGGGCAACTGCTGAGCGGCGCAAAACTCTCAGGAAATTATGGTGTGACGTAAGTCACTTGCGCCATAATTTCCTGTAAATATTGTGCTATAATAATGGCGTATACTATAATGCACCATTAGTATGGCACACATTTTCAGAGCAGAACTCCCCTGCTCTTGTTCAAAATGGTGGCCGTGGGATTTTTCACGTCGACCTGAGAGGGCAGACGGAGCCTCGGTTTAATGTCTCACCCGAAAGACGGCACCTCTGACGCCGCAGCACTCCCTCAGTACTACACTGGGAGTGTCAACCTAGATTTTGTGCTCAAGTCCCTGGAATGGGGCTTGAACCCACGACCTTCTGACTCAGAAGCGAGAGTGCCACATAGTGCCTGATCACATCTCTCAAAGTGCTTCATGTACAATAAATTACTGTTCTGTGGCAGCCAATCCTCGCACAGCAAGATTCCACACACAGCAGTAAGATAAATGACATGAGAAGGATGCCCTAGTGCACCTTCCATCTATCATAGGGTGGAGAGTCGGTCATTGTCACCTTTTGGCTCATGACCCCAGGGTTCAAAGCTTTTTCCTGTCACTTGAGGGAGTATGTTATCTTTGAAAAAGTTTTCTTGTGATACGAGTGAGGCATTAATTGCCCCGAGGGAAGAATCGGCCTTTCAGTGTGGGATTGGAGTCACTTGTAGGTCCAGACTGGGTAGGGGTGGCAGATCCCTTCCCTGAAGGACATTAGTGAACCAGTTGGGTTTTTACAACAAGCTTTCATGGTCACAAATTGCCAGATTTATACGATTCAATTTCAGAGCTTGCCCTGGTGGGATTTGAACTCATGACCTCTGGGTTGCTAGTCCAGTACCATAATCATTAGGGCACTGTACCCTCTATTTTTTTAATCAAACCCCCTGTGACCCACCCTAGTACAGTTGAACTAGCTGAAACTAGCTCATTAAGTGTTTCAGGTTACAGGCGGGGGGGGGGCGGGAAGTGTAATTCTCCTGCAAAGGTGGAGCTGGCCGGAGTGGAATGTGTGCCTGTGAAGGACAGGTCCAGTTTAGAACAGTCATGTGCCTTGTATTGACGTGGGGACTGCAGCTCAGAAATGCTAAGTTGTGCAAGGGCAGACTGGGTCTCAACCGGCTGCAGGTATCGCAATGTGCCCTTTTTTATGTTCCCATAACAGTTAAAAGAACAACACCTTGTCAATTTAGCTTCTGAGCAGATCCAGATAACAAGTCCCATTAACCACCGGCTGCGTAAGTGGAATTTGTTTAATGACACACTGTGAGCTGGTTGTTTGCTGGTGTTGCTCAGTGTCCTGAAACTGCTTGGTGTTTCACCACCCCTTCTCCTGCCTCCTTTTTTTTCCCTCTCTGAGTTGGCAGTCAGCTGAAGAGCCCATCACCAGCTGGTTTCACCTTGTTCCGCTGCAGCTTTCCCTACCTCCCTGCCTGATAAACGCACCGCCCGATGTAGAAACGAGCCCCACAGACCAGGAGAGTCCTGGGTTCGATCCCTCCCCTGTGCTGAATTGGCTGATCTCAGCTGAGGTTGGGAACCTGCAAATCAGCCTCAACACTGGGCTGGAGGGTGAAGAAATATCAGCCAGTCTTTCCATTCTTGACCGCTGTACTGTGACCATTGCCGGCAAATGCGTGCTACGTTTGCACGGCCTGAATTCCACTCTTCCTTATTTGGTCTCATGCTCGCTCAATTAATAATGTAAGAAAACATTTAACGACACATGGTCATCATTCCCCGCTCTTCCAGGCGAGGGCATCATTGGTGTTTATCCTCCCCAGCTGTAGCAGTCTAATGCCATGTGCCTGTCCTGTTCCCATATTCCTTTGTTCCCTCTTTCCCTCAACCATCTATCTAACTCGTCTCAACTGTTGACATGGTCTCTGTTTCAACCACTAGCTCTGGTAATACATTGTCAAAGGCCTTCTGAAAGTTCATGTGCACCACAGCCACTGCATTTTCCCCATTTTGTTTTGTAGTGTCATATATATTTAAAAATAAATAAATAAAATGAGTGAGTGTAATAGGGAACCGTGGAGAGAGATAGTAATGGAGAGTTGTGCAAAAAGATGAGTTGGAAAGCTGTGCGTAGGAAGTTGAAGAGAGAAGGCCTAACAGAGAGATGATGATTTCTGTAGCTGTGATTTTATTTTGGAGTTTAGGCTTAGACGCACTCCCTGGTGTTTTATTTCATACTCTTTAATGGAGCTATTCGCCCCACACGCATTTAGAAGTACTTGCTTCTCTGTTGCCGTCCCTTTTAATTGATTCCCAGAGGGCTAGTCTCCAGTCCAGTACGACTTGTTACAGTTGTATTAAATGTTCTGCCTTATCTCTGATCTGTTTCCA